>NW_015390092.1:0-73429 GCF_001527695.2 Protobothrops mucrosquamatus
GTTCCTCTGGTGAATTGTTCTCCCTGTCAGGAATGTCTCCTTACTTCTAGGTTGCTTCTCCCTTTGATAAGCTTCCCTCCATTGCTTCTTGTCCTGCCCTCCGGTGCTTTGGAGAATAAGTGGACCCTCTTGTCTGTGGAGCGTCTTCAGTCCTGCAGCTCAGAGGTGTTTTTTTTCAAAAGGCAACTGGACTTTGGAAGGAAGAACAAAGAAAGTCCAGTTGCCTTTTGAAAAAGCACCTTTGGGACAAGGTGACACACACACCCCTCCTCCTTCTCTGTGGCAGCCCTTCAACTAGGAGAAGACAACTATCACCCTTCTCTTCATTGGGTTAGATATATCTAGCTCCTCAACCATTCATCGTAGAGTTTTGCCTCCAGATCTCTTATCATCTTTGTTGATCAGGGTCCTGTGACCGGAATTAGATGCAGTATTCACCCCGACACACACACACACACACAAAAGAGGTTGAGACTCTAGAAAGAATGCAGATAAGAGCAACAAAGATGATTTGAGGTCTGGAGGCTAAACCCTATGAGGAACAACTGAGGAAACCAGGTGTGGCTATTCTAAGGAAGAGAAGGACTAGCGGGGACCTGGCAGATGTCTTCCAGAATTTGAGGGGCTGTCACAAGACAACAGAGGGTCAGCCCATTCTCCGATGCTGAGGGCAGGACAAGAGGTGACGGGTGGAAGATCATGAAAGAGAGATCCAGTCTAGAACTAAGGAGAAATTGCCTGAATGTGAGAACAATTAATCAACGGAAAAGAAGTGGTGGGTGCTCCATCAATGGAGGTTTGCAAGAAGAGATTGGACAGCCACTTTTCTGGAAAGGGTTAGGGTCTCCTGCTTGAGCAGGGGGTTGGACTAGAAGACCTCCAAGGTCCCTTCTAATGTATTATGGTTTGTCGCACAGCCAGCCAGATGTTCAAAGTAGCTTAGGGGCATTTGATCAAGCTATCAAGATCTCCTTCCCCAGAGCTACTGCAGTTTTCTTGGAAAAGATTTTCCAAAGCGGCTTGCCGTTGCTTGCTTCCTAGGGCTGAGAGAGAGTGACTGGCCCAAGATCACTCAGCTAGCTGCGTCATTAGAACTCACAGCCTCCTGGTTTCCAGCCTGGTGCTCCACCTCAAGACCAAACCAGCCCTCAACTCATTGTTATCCTTAACTAAAGATGAAACGCCCGAAGCGAGCGTTGAAAATAGATCTCGGTTATTAAAATTAACAGAATTATGACACCAGTAAGTGTCAGATGGCAATTTGAAAGCAGCTTGGCTGCTTTTCAGGAGATCTCGGATGACCTGTCAGCTAAGGAAAGAAGAACTATCTCCTCTGAGCTATTATGAGTCACTCAAGACATGATTAAATCTGCTCTCTTCACACTGGATAAAAAGGGCAAAGCAGAAACGCGCAGGAGACCAAACCCTCCTTGAACATCCCAATCTACGGGGCCATTCCAGCTTTTTTTCAGACGGGTCACCAAATTTTGAGAACGTATCTCCTGGACGTCCCTCTCAGACCACCCACGGACGGTCTGAAGCCACCAGGAAGCCAGGAGGTCTTACCGATGGCGCAGAGGGCATGCTTGAGTTCCAGGGTGAAGGTAGACAGAGGCACATCTTCAGAGACAGGCATGATGGCCACCGTGGCGAGGTTGCTGGCTGGGTTGCTGGCGTCCCACTTGCTGCTGGCAGTGTGCAAGCCCAACTGGTGCCCTGGAGGGGGGGGAGAAGGAAAAAAATCCCACTGGAGAAGACCGTAGGCTGAGGGAAGAAGCATCCAGCCCAAAACTGGCATTAATGTGAAACTTGAGAAGATGGGCCCAAATCTCCGAGGCGCGATAGAAGTAGGTTTGTCAAATCAGGAGATTCAGGCGGTTCAAATAAGTACAGGTATTTCTTGACTGAACCCCAGTTCGTTCAGTGACTGTCCGAAGTTACGACGGCATTGAAAATGGACTCACGGCCGTTTTTGCACACTTAAAACTGTTGGGGAGCATCCCAGTGGTCAAGGGATTAAAATTCGGGACACTGGGCAACCGATTCGTATTGATGACGGTGGCAACGTCCCGGGGTCCTGTGATCCCCTTTCTGCCACCTTCTGACAATGGGGGGGAAGCCAGATTAAACACCCTGTGACTAATTTAACAACTGCAGATATCCACTTAGCAACTGTGGATAAGAAAGGTGGTAAAACGAGGCAAAACCCGCTTAGGAAATTTCTCACTTAACAATTCTGGGCTCAGTTTTTGGTCGTTAAGTGTATACAGTCGGATTGTCCCATTCTTCCTCCCGTAATTCCACGCACAACTGCCCCTCCCCAGCCCCCAAGGAGCAGAAGAAAGAGCCAAAGCATTCCATATCTTACCCCCTTGCTGGAGATTTCCAAGGATTTTCTCACCCAGCAAATGTATAAGCCGCGTCACGACCTGGAGCGCAAAGAGAGGATGGGGGAAAAAAAAAACAACCAGAGATGTAATCGCCACCGTTTAACAGGAGCAGAAAAAACTTTCAGTTGGGAGGGCTGCCAAAACGCTGAGGACCTTTTATAAAAATTTAAAAAAACCACCGCTTCTATTGTCCACTAAAGAGAGAGATTAACCTTAATCTCTCCGATTCTGTTCCAACGGGAGTCTGGCGACTTTTCTAAAGCGATCTTCCTGAAAATCTATGCCAGCGCTCTCCGTGAAAGGTCAGCGTCCATCCTTCTTGGACTTAATTCATCTCACTCCAGTGTACAGGTGGAGAACATGAGTAGGACTTTGTTTGGATAAGAGACCAGGGACTCTCCCAAGCCCGTTTGGAAAACAGCGAGGAGGGGATGGGCAATCCCAGAGGACGGACAAAGGCAGGGAAGGGAGGAATAAAATGTCTTCCAGGTTTGCTCAGCCAAGGAAGGGGTCAGCTTCAGAGCAAAGCTTGAAGACCCCCTTCCATTCCTGGTTGTTGCATTCATCCCAGCTGCTTAACCTAGGTTAAGTGGCGCTTGCAACAGAGCTGGAAGGGACCGTGGAGGTCTTCTAGTCCAACCCCATTTGAGCCAGGAGACCCTGTATCGTTCTGGACCAATGGTGATCCAGTCTCTTCTTAAAAACCTCCAGTGATGGACTGTCTGGGTGGGCGGGAAGAGAGCAAGGACAGACCCTCCCTAGCAATTCAAAGTACATCTATATTTATGCAGATCGCTGGCAAGTTTCTGTCTGTGGGTGAATGACGATAAAGAAACGACTCAGGAGTAGCTCCATATGTTTTTGGGGGGGAAATGGACATTTTTACTATATCCTTAAAGTAAGAACCAACACTAAGCTTGCTTCATATACTTGGGAAAAAGCCAGAAGTCATTCTTTGTACATATTTGGGTTTTCAATAAAGGAGAATGTTTGTAGCTCAGGGCTGAAATGAGGGGTGCTCTCTGAGCTGGGCTGTTTTCTTGCAGACGTTGCACGGCCCAAACTAGCTAACATCATCAGGGCTAGAAGGGTGTGGGGGTCTGCTCTCTCCTTTCTAGCCCTGATGGGTAAACGAAACGTCAGCCAGGAAGCAGCCAAACTCACAGAGTATCAAGGGCCTCTCCTTCGTGCTTTCCTTGTGTTTTCTTTCTATTTCTGCACCCTCTTTTCGTCCTCTGGATTGCTTCTTTGGATTCTTGGCTTATGTGGGTTTCTTTTACGGGCGGGCTTCATCAAAAGCAACAGATATTATTGGAAAGAAGTAGGTCCACTGCTCAGAGTCCCTTGATGTCAGATGTTTGGATGGGCAAGAGGCAGGCCACTTGTGTGGACGAGGTTCAGGACCCCCGGACGTGCGTGAACTTCTGAAGCCCGCGAAGGTCAGGGAGGAGGGAGGGGTAAGAGAGAGGGGGGGGGCTCTGCAGCCCGCTTTCACGTGAAGCCACGGGCTCAAAAACAAGTGTGCAGCCCCAGCACAGCGAGCTGCCTTCTGCCACTGGGTGAGTCACTCCACGGCTGCTATGGCAACCTAACAGGAACATCAATTTGGGGTGGGAACAATGCGTCTGGCACGCACACTCCTTGGGAGTTTAAAAGCTGCTTTTTCTTTGGGGAAAGGAGGCACGCTGTCCTGCCCACCCCTCTTTGGTGGAAAGGGAGGGGGAAAAAACCCCCTCCCTCTCTATAAACCCCTAAGATGTCAGTAAACACTTCTTTTTTTCTTTCAAAAAAAAGAAAGGGGAAAACAAAAAGAGGGGGGGGGAAGGAAAAATAAGTTGCAATCAAGACAGCCAAGCTGTTTCCTCCAGCAATTTTGCACTTCTTCCAATCTTTACAGCCAGCAGGGAAAAGGGAAGGAGTCCTGGCCACTTGTCGTTGCCATCAGGAACGAATCTGCCTTGATAACAGCAGAGTAACGGAGTTGGGTGGGACCATGGAGGTCCTCTAGCCCAGCCCGCTGCTCAGTCTTTCCCGTGCAGAGGATAATGTGCGTGGTAGTCTATTGGGAGCCAACACGTGAACAGCTGGAAGGAACTGTGCGTGAAATCTGCTCCTGGAGAACCTCAATAAAAGGGACGTCAAGAACGGGGTCTCTCATCCAAGGCAGGAGGATCCCTCTGACTCTTATAAGCAGAGCGGAAAAGCAACAATGGGTTTGCTCTGGCGTTCGGCCCCGAGTCCTCGACTTACGACCGCAAATGGGGGGGGACCCGGATTCCCAATGCTAAGCAAGCTGGTTTTAAAGCGAGTCAGGCCCAATTTTAGGATCATTTTTTGCCAGGGTGGTTAAGCGGATCACGTGGTCATTCAGCCCCATTAATTGCCATGTCGGAGGGTCGCAACGGATGGATCATGTGACCCCAGGACGCTGCAACCGCTGTCAATTGCGAGCCGGTTGCCAAGCGCCCAAATGCTGTTCACAGGACCGTGGGAAGCCCAAATGCTGTTCACATGACCGTGGGAAGGCTGCAGTGGTCGTTGAGTGCGAGGACTGGCTATACATCACTCTTTCCAGCAGAGTTGTGACTTCAAATATTCTCTGGACGAATGTTTGTAACTCAAGGACCAAATTCTCTCCGTCGTGTCTAAAACCGTAACGTTATTATTTTTTTTAAAAAGGGGATGGGGTTGTTTTTCCCCCTGATGCTGCTCAGGATATACCAGACACCCTCAAAGCAGCCGTAACAAACACCCCGATCATCTTCCGTGTCACAATCAAAGTGCGGCTTTTAAAACTCTGCTTACTAAGTAGGGCAGGGAAAAAAATAAGTCAAATGTAGCTGCGTGGCCCAGTTTCTCCTACGAAAACCGCAACCGCCGCTTTGCTAGGAATAATAGACAGATGGAGCGCCCTTCTAAAAATAAAGTAGCTTTCAAACGCACACAAGTTGTCAGGAGGACACCCTGGCAATCGCTGTGCTACGGTGGGGGCAAAATAAAATAAAATAAAATTATTGAGTGGGCCAGATCCACATTTAGACAACACACATTGGAAACCTGGGATTTTGCTCTCTTCTCGTCTTCCTTACGCCATGGGGAAAGAAGGTTTTAATCTCCAAAGCCCCAAAAGGCAGGACAAGAAGCAACAGATGGAAATTAATCAAGGAGAGAAGCAACCTGGAACTAAGGAGAAATTTCCTGACAGCGAGAACGATTCACCAGTGGAACTGCTTGCCACCAGACGTTGTGGGTGCTCCATCACTGGAGGTTTTCAAGAAGAGATTGGAAAGCTACTTGTCTGAAACGGTGTAGGCTCTCCTGCTCGAACGGTCACTAAATGACCCGTTGTAAGTTGAGGATTACCTGTGCTCTAGGCAAGGAGTTTTGTCTACTAGGTGAGCCGTGGGATCCCTCTCTGCGGGGATCATTCTTGACCTGAATTCAGACGACAGGCAGAGCACCCTTCCTACCTGTGGGAACTTGCGTTTGATCGAGCTCAGAGCTCCTTCAGGAAGCTTGGCCAGCTCAGAATCCCGAACAGCGTGGACCGTCGTCGCCCTGGGCTGGTGAGTGAGTGCTTCAACCTGGCAGAAGGAGACAAAATTGTTATTAAAACGGCGTCAGAAACCGCTGACCCGTTGCCGAGAAGGCCCTGGTCATCCTTCACAAACAAAGCTTCTACGGGATCCGGATATTTGGCTTCTTCTTGGCAGCCTTTTCCCCCAAACCCTAATTATGACGCCTGGCCATCCCTAAAGGACACTGTCAAATCTTAGAACCGTCCCTTTCTGAGCAGCTGTATGGACTTCAGCTCCCAGAATTCCCCGTCCACCGCGGAGAATTCTGGGAGCTGAGAAAGCCACTTTTCTGAAGAGCTGGCAGGAGTCTGCGTCGACCGACGGGATCTGAGCGTTTCTGGCAAACAAATGGGAGAGAAAGAATATTTGTAGCCCAGGCTTGAACTGTGGGCCAGGGGGGTCTTTGGTTGCTTCTGCTGAAAGCAGCTGAGCTCAGACAGCATCAAGGACACCCCCTCCCCAAAATGCAGAAGAGCACAAAAGCAGGGGGACGAGCAGTGAGTTGTCACATTCTGCCCAGCGGGGGCTGCTGACATTTCATGCTTCGAACTCAGCCTGGTTTCCTGCTGCTTTGCTCCACGATAAACCTCAGCTGAGCAGGGCAAGAGAGACCCAAGTCAGCCGATGGAATCACAGGACTGGAAGGGACCTTGGAGGTCATCTAGTCCAACCCCCTGCTCAGGCAGGAAAGCCTATCCCGTTTCAGACCAAGGGCTGTCCCAATCTCTTCTTAAAAACCTCCAGTAATGGAGCACCCATAACTTCTGGAGGCAGGTTGTTCCACTGGTTAATTGTTCTCACTGTCAGGAAGTTTCTCCTTAGTTCCAGGTTGCTTCTCTCCTTGGTTAGTTTCCATCCGTTGCTTCTTGTCCTGCGTTGTGGTGCCTTGCTTGGAGAATAGGTTGACCCTGTTTTTCCTTGTGGCAGCCCCTCAAATATTGAAAGGCTTCTATCAGGTCTCCCCTAATCCTTCTTTTCACTAGACTAGACATACCCAATTCCTGCAATGGTTCTTTGAATATGTTTTAGCCTCCGGTCTCCTTTATTGTTCTTCTCTGTACTCTTTCTAGAGTCTCAACGTCTTTTTTTTTTAATAGCGGGGCAGCCAAAACTGGACGTTATTTTTTAGCGAGTTACGTGGCATCTGTTTTTAGCTGATTGCTTTTCGTTTGGAGAGCACCGCAACAGTAGCCAAAGAGGTGCCTTCGTCCAAAGCCTCTGGAAATGGGTGGAGGCATGCTTAAGGATGGGAACTGGAGAGGGAGAAGGAGAAAGAAGAACAGCCAAGAAGAACACGGCGCTAGAGATCCTGCAAGAACAGAGTGTCTCTTTCAAAAACTCTCTTAGGGGCCACTCCTGGTTGCCAACGATCTCAGTCCTGCTGAAGGAAAGCCAACATTTCTGCTGCAACGTTCAGGCCGCCAAGACACTTCAAGTTGAGGAAAGAAACGGGAGTGCTTTCTCTTGATGAGTAGACAAGTAGAGTCTCTACACCATGCCAGAAAGAGGAGACGGACGTCCGGCATTGAAACGTGTCTCCAAAAAGAGCTCGTCTCCTCTGGGACATTGAAAAAGAGAGAGAACCTCAACCTGCAGGTAGAAGGGGTGAAGTTCTCAACAGGACTAAAGGGATGGATTTGCCTTCTTCTGTCCTTCAGTTCTCATGGGCTTCCCAACTTATCCGCCAGGTGAGTCCCATTTCAGCCAATCAGATATTTTGTGGAGGTCCATCACCATGAAGAAAAGTTACCAGTCATTCATGGTGGTTCTCTGGTCTACAAAGAAGTCCTCACGGGAGACTCCCTTTATATAGGAACGTTCCTCTTTGCTAGTATTCTGGATCTGGGGAGATAAGCCACCTTCTCCCATTAACTAATGGTGACCTTCCTCTTTATTGCTCTGTGGTCCTCTTCTGTCCTTCAGTTCTTATGGGGCTCACAACTTAAGAGCAGGTCTACCAGAGGAGTCCCGTTTCAGCCAATCAGATATTCCGAGGAGGTCCAGCGGCACAGAGAGAAGGTAACAGCCATTCATGGTGTGCTTTTCAAAAGGTAGCTGGGTTTTATTTGGTCCCCCCCCCTTTGTCATTGTTAATTGGTTCCAGGAGGCATCATGAGTACCAAAAACAATGAGCAGCAAACAATATTTTCCCCCATCAGGAATAACGTAGTGAATCACAAGGCAAGTTCTAGCTTCGCCTAAGACGCTTTGAGTACCAACGTTGATGGGTTTCAAAGCAGCTGAGTACTAAGGGACCACTGGTAGACTGGGAAACCATTTGACTGGGATGGTGTAAGTTCTCCTGCCTTGGTCAGGGGTTGGACTGGAAGATCTGCAAGGTCCCACCTCCCAGCCCTACGATTCTGTGTCCTACGAAATCTCCAAAGGCCCCTCTATTTTGGAAGAGCTCAGGGTTCTGGAGCAGGTACTTTAGCAGAAAAAATATCCGAAAAGAGCCGAACAAGGGGATATTCCAAGAAGATGGATGACATCAAAGTAAGCTCCTTTTAAGGGTAAATTAATTGGCTCTCTATTCGGATTTCAACCCAGCGTTTAATCAAGCACGGCATTGGAAAATTGCTACTCGCATCTTGGACAAAAGGAGGGATTAATCACGTCATTTAACTTTTCCAGGTCGAGAGAAGAATCCTTGTTACCTTCAAGAGGCAGGGCACTTAAAACCATTTACACAGGTGTTGGTGCTTTGCAAAAAAAAAGCTGGGAAATCAGTCGAGGGAAGCATATTTTAATTAGCCAAGATCAATGCTATTGACGCCCGTTTTTTTTGGGGGGGGGGTTGGTTACTATTCAAAGCAAACGAAAAGTAAATCCTTTCTAAGCTGCGAGGGTTTTGGCACTTATTTAAGATGATATTCTCCAGAGTCCTTCCGGTGCAACAGGCTGGATCAATTACCATCCATCTCTCAAAGCCTTTAGGATAGCTAAGGCTCCACACTAAAGCACTGTTTTTCCAATAATAAGCGTAAAAATAACCTTCTGCAACTCTTCAAAAGAGACTGCTGTTCAGAGAGGTTTAGAAACATCTGGGCTAGTGGTTAGGCACCAAGCTACAAAGCAGGAGACCGTGGGTTCACGTCCTGCCTTAGCCATGAAAGTCAGCTGGGTGACCTTGGGCCAATCACAAAGAAATGGTGAGTTCTAGCTCTGTCTTAGGCGTGGAAGTCTGCTGGGTGACTTTGGACCAATCACCAGGAGACGGTGAGTTCTAGTCTGGCCTTAGGCATGAAAGCCAGCTGGGTGACTTTGGACCAATCACCAGGAGACGGTGAGTTCTAGTCTGGCCTTAGGCATGAAAGCCAGCTGGGTGACTTTGGACCAATCACCAGGAGACGGTGAGTTCTAGTCCCACCTTGGATACGAAATCCGGCTGGGTTACTTTGGGCCGATCCCCAGGAGACGATGACTTTTGCCCCTCCCATTCTACTTCTATTTGCAGTTCTAGTTTCTTCGGGCAGTCCTCGGCTTACGAGCCCAACGTTCAGGTTGCAAAGGGGGAAACTGGCGAAGGGAGTCTTGCCCCCCCCTTTTTTTTACGACTCGTCTTGCCGCCGCCGTTAAACGTGAGCCCTGATGTTTTCCTCTCTGGAGGAGGAAAGGCAGCAGCTCCACGGAGCCCTTCGAGATCGCCGCTCAAAGAAATCAAGTGCTTTTTTTGCTCCTCGCCCCACCTGGCTAGTATTTATGAGCTGAATTAACTAGGAAGTTTCGGACAGGCGCTTTTATCCCCCTCTCCTGGAGCGTATAATGGAATTTGCAGGCTCACCAGCTGGCTCCCAGCAGCTCTGGCTAATTTAATTTCAGATCCACGGTGATATATCACCCAGGGCTGAGGCGGCCTGCTGCTAGCGAAGTTGTCTCGTTTTGCTGCAGAGTTTACTTAAAGAGAAGTTGCCCACGAAACACGTACCGCACTTGGGAACTGCATTTCGCAGACAACACAGGCGGTCCTCGACTTGTGAGCACGATTGAGCCCAAGCGAGAGAGTTACTAAGTGGGTTTTGCCCCATTTTGCCCCATTTCCTTGCCAGAGTCCTTAAGAGAATCAGGGATGTTTGCCTAGGGAGGTTCTCAGCCATCCAGGTGATGGCTGTCCCAAAGGTGTTCTGTTTTTTTTGTTTTTTTCCCAGGAGGACACTGGACTTTCTTGTTTTCCCTCTGAAGACCTTTCGCTTCTCCTCCAAGAAGCTTCTTCAGCTCTGACTGGACGGTGGGGAATGGAAGGATTTCTACTCCTTGCAGACAGAGCTGGTCATCTGCCTTCTTTTCAAGAGTCGTGGAGGTTTATCTGTGTCCTCAAGGGTCACCTGAGTAGTGCAAAGGAACCCCTCTGTGGGGAGAGAGTGGGAGGTCCATTCCTCCACGGTCAACTTATTGGCTCCTCTTTTTGATGGACGCCGGGAATTGAAAGGATCTCATCTTTGGAAACAGCAGCCAGCGGACTCGGTTCCCTCCGTGGCCAGCGAGAGACACGGCTGACGTGGCTTCTGCTGTGCCACAGCGCCACCACTGCAGGTGGCGGAAAGCGATACTGCAGCCACTCAAAAAAGAAGCAATATTGAAGAGCTCTTCAAGAGATCCACAGCTATTTGTTACTACTAAATTTGGGGGTCAGAAGCTGTGTGTAAAGAGACAAACACACACACACACACATACACACACACACACACTTCCATTAAGGATAACACCTTTGGGACAGCCATCACCTGTTTGTTTTAAATATGTTGTGCGCCGCCCTGAGTCCCGCTGGGAGAAGGGCGGCATATAAATTAAATTAAATAAATAAATAAATAATGCACTGGCATTCAGCTCCTTTCGCTTAAATAGCTCCTGATGCAGGTTATGGGCTGAGCTGGTCAGAAGCTGGACTTTCCTGGTTTATCTCCTTTGACACCTTGGATAACGTGGTCCTTCCAACCATCCCTGGCCTGTCTCACCTTCCACGCGACGGTCACGGAATGGCTTCTAAACCCAAGGCAAGCAGGTCAGCCAGCCTTACTCCCCCCCCCCCACCTCTCCTCTCCTTACCACGCCAATCAGGTCCCCCCGGCCGTATTCGCCGGTCATGTGTTTCTTCCCATCGTCCAACTTGATGACCGAGCGGAGCCGTCCGTTCAGGACAATGTAGGTGCAGTCTGAATGATCCCCTTGCCTGGGAAAGAGAAAGGGATTAAAAGAGAGGAGGAGGAGGAGGACGGTGGCGGGAAAGAAGGCAGGCCTGGTCTTGGGAAGGGGCAAAGAAGGATTGAGCCGGGAGGAGAGGAGGCTCAGAAGAGGCCACCCAGTCCTGAGAAAAGAGGACCACCCACCCCTTCCGTCACCCCCTGGGCGATTCCCCAGCTCCTACCTGTAAACGGCGCGTCCGGCTTCGACCTCCATCCAATCCAGGGCGAAGTCAACTTGCCTCACAAAGGACGACATGCGCTTCACCACCATGTGAGCTACACCCAGGACCACCGTGGGCTGCTCGCGCATGATCCTGGGAGGACAGACCCATAAGAGAGGTTTGCCATAGGGCGATGGACCCCCAGAGGGGCCAATTCAAAGCATCTTGGCACTAAGCGGTTGAGAATATGGTTGCCTGCAAGGCCCCCGCAATGGAGCTAGTCCTCGGCTTACGACGATTTATTTAGTTCGAAGCTACAGCGGTACTAAAAAAGACCCTTACAATCAGGCCTTGTGCTTAGGACCGTCACAGCATCCCTGCAGACATGGTATCAAAATTTGGGCATTTAGCAACCGGCATGTATGTATGTATGTATGCATCTATCTTTTTATCATCCATCATCTATCCATGTATCTATCTATGGCATCTTCTATTGAACATTTACTCTCTCTCTCTCTCTCTCCTTCTCCCTCTCTCTCCTATCTATCTATCTATCTATCTATCTATCTATCTATCTATCTATCTATCTATCTATCTATCTATCTATCTATCTAACTATCTATCTATCCGTCTGTCTATATCTATCTATCTATCTATCTATCTATCTATCTATCTATCTATCTATCTATCTATCTATCTATCTATCTATCTATCTATCTATCATCTATCTCTATCCATCCATCTTCCATCATCCATTTATCAATTTATATCTTCTATTTATCATTTACTCTCTCTCATCGACCTCTCTCTCTTATCTGTCTGATTTTTATCCCACCTTAATTACTTTATTGGCAAATGTATCTTAATAATCCTTCCTCTTCCTCTTCTCTCCACAACAACCTTTGACCTGAGGTGGGCTGGGATGAGCTGAGAGGAAGGGACTAGCCCTAAGTCACCCCGCCGGCTTGCATGCCCTAAGGCAGAACTAGAACTCACCAGCTCCTGGTTTCTAGGCCAGGACCTGAACTGCTAGTAGA
Organism: Protobothrops mucrosquamatus; assembly: GCF_001527695.2. Lineage (NCBI taxonomy): Eukaryota > Metazoa > Chordata > Lepidosauria > Squamata > Viperidae > Protobothrops > Protobothrops mucrosquamatus. Next base: position 12,350 of record NW_015390092.1, read on the forward strand.
CCAAACTGGCTCTCTTAAGACACACACACACACTCTCTCTCTCTTTCTTCTGTTAAGCAAGGATCTACCAACGTCCTAATCTGAACCTCTCAACTTCCTCCTGCTGCCTGCCTTTCTTCTCCAGGCATCCCATTGATAGTTTAATTAAAGCTGGATCCAAGAAGTCCTCCTACCCTGCCCTTAGCTAGAAGACAGGCACCCCGTATTTAGCACATCACAGCTGGGTGTCAAGTCTAAGGGTGTAATTAGCTGGCAGCTGCTCCTGACTTAATCCTATGGCAGAGGCATGCCACCAGCAAAGGCTGGGGCATCCCTGCTCAGCTGGTTCTGTTGACACCACCCTGGGCAGGAGTCTCAGGTGCCTTCTTCCCAACCCTTCTGTGAACCTTTGGGGTATGGACCAGCAAGAAAAAAAGTAAAACTTTTGCAGAAACTCAAATACTTTGGCCACCTAAGGAGAAGGAAGGACTCACTGGAGAAGGGCCTAATGCTGGGAAAGATTGAGGGCAATAGAAGGGGACGACAGAGAATGAGGTGGCTGGAGGGAGTCACTGAAGCAGGAGGCATGAACTTAAATGGACTCCATAAGATGGTAGAGGACAGGAAGGCCTGGAGGAAGGTTGTCGATGGGGTCGCGATGGGTTGGACACAACTTCACAACTAACAACAACAACAAATATTGAGAATGTTACTTGGGAAACCCCAACCTTAACCTTAATCCTAACCTAAATCCCAACCCCGACCCCACCTTATTCCTAACCCCATAAAAACTACATATATAAAAAAAGAAAGACGGGGCTCACTCATAGAAGTGGGACTTGGAGATCGCTAAGAAGGTGCAATCGCGGTTGGCCTTGATGGTGAAAATCAGGGGCTCCCCCGTAAGGACAGCGAGCTGCCCCACCAGCTCTCCCGGGTGGGTGATGAACAGGCAGGTCTCCTCCTCCGAGTCGATCTTCCGCTGATAGACGTGCAAGACCCCCGAGATCACGAACCGGATGCTGACGTCCTACGAGAGAGCGAGTCCAGCACACCAATCAAGTGAAACGTCCCTGCCATTTGGCCCAAACCTCACTCTCTCGCACACACACACACACACACACCTGCCTTTGGGTTCAACACTCACCTGGTCGCCTTGCCGGGACACCACCGTCCCCGCGGCCACCTGATGGAGCGTGACTTTCCCGTTCAAGAGAGAGAGGTCCTAAAACAAGCAAACGCCGCCGCCGAAATTATAAAAAAAAAAAGAACACTCATCTCTTTTGTTAGTGCTGCAAACTAAAATAGATATCATGATGGTGGTCAGAAGCCCCCACGTTCTCTCTCACCGGGGGGGCAGGTTGATCTGGAGGGGAGTAACTACACAGAGGTGGCCAAACTTTGAACCAGGAGGAAAAAAAAAAACAACCTCTAAGGAATTGGGTTTTAGAAACGGAGTGGCTGCAGACTTGCCACTTGGAAATGTTAATGAAGAGAAGGACAAGGGGCGACAAGGGGATCTGCAGCCCAAGAGAAGGGCGATTGCTTTAAACTTTTTTCAAAGAAAAAAGAGAATTTTAAAGCCTGCAAGGTGCCTAAGCTAGACAGCTGACCGTTTGCCAATTCCACACACACACACAGCCCCAGTGGCTAAGATCACTCACGTCCAGCTTCATCAGAGTCAGAAGATCTTTTTTGGCGGCTTCTAAGATGGTGTTGACCTGCTTGGTGGCGACGGGCACGTTGTTCTGGATGTAGTGGAAGACGGCCGAGGGCATTTCGGTCACCGTCACGGTTTTCTTCAAGATGGGCTGGGGGTAGGGTGGGGATGGGAGGGAGGGGGGGGGGAGATAGAAAAGCCCAGGGGTCACTTTTCACGCTGCAGATTAACGACAGAACTAGAGGTGGTCCTGGACTTATAAAAGCACCCTTGAGACCGGAACGCCTGTCGTAAATCATTGTGTTTGTGGAGTCCGTGCTGATTTGACGACCATGAAATGAACAGAGTCCTTAAGCAAATTCAGGTCCTTAAGGGGTCCTAAAGGTGAAGCTCTTCTTCTTGAAAGAGCCTGCAATACGGTACTCTAAGCACTGTGCCACCATGTTGTAACTTTGAACGGTTACTAAACGAACTCTTGCTAAGTCAAGGACCCCCCCCCCCCCAGCATCCTGTCTCTAAGCCTCTCACCAGCACGAACGAGGTCTCCTCCTTCTTTACTCTGAGCCCAGCCAGAAACTAGATCTGGCCTCCAGAAAATGTTAAACCTTTCTGGTCTTTGATCCCCCCCCCAACCTTCGCCAAGGAAGACGGAAATGAAACTTGCTCTAAGCGTCAATAAATCAAGGGCGGAAGGGACGAAATTAAATATTTCAGAGTCAAAAGACAGTCAGCGGCCTGCAGGGAGACAGATATTCCTTTTCTGTAAGGCCAGACGTTGCTGGGGTCACAAAGATGTATTTTTCACCGCCGGCATCAGCACACAGCCTAGCAAAATTAATTTAAAAAAAAAAACAAAAACAAAAACTGTTGGGGTTTTTAATAGGGTTACCTAACCTGACGTCTCCAAATGGGGTAAATTAAAAACATACACACACCCAATGCATAGAAGGGAGAAAAACAACTCAGCACGGAGTAAACGGCGCTGTCGAAAGACGGCAGGAAAATAATGGGGACGTTGGGGGGGGGGGGGAAAGAAGACGACTCTTGGCAAAGAGGCTCCTAGCAATGTGGCATTTGCAGAGATCAAAACCAACGAGCGATCAAATGAGCCGTTTTGACATTTTAGGTTTTGTTTTGTTTTTTTTTAAATAAAAAGCCACGTTTGGGCTAAACTCGAAGCCTGGAAGAGAATATTTATAGCTCCTGGTTGAACTGTGGGGTCCTTGGTGCTCTCTGAGCTGGGTGGTTTTCTTGCAGACGTTTCGTGACCCAGCTAGGAAACATCATCAGTGCTAAGGAGTGGAGTGGAGGGAGGAGAAAGTCCAGGTGCTCTCTAGAGTTTGATTGTTTCCTTGAAGACCTTTCATTAACCCAACTAGGGAACGTCATCAGTGCTGGAAGGCAGTGGGGTTTGTGGAGAGGAGGAGGAGGAGGAGGAGGAGGAGGAGGAGGAGGAGGTGGTGATTGGTGATTTTCTAGCAGACATTTCATCAGATTAGATTAGATAACCTTTATTGTCCTTTTTTCCTGTGGGCACAATGGCACACAGTAAAAATGAAATTTAGTCACTTCATGACCCAGCTAGGTAACGTCATCCGTGCTAAAAGGATTTGCAGAGTGGAAGAGGAGGAGGAGGAGGAGGAAGAGGATGGCCCTGGTGTCCTTGCTGGTCTCTGAGCTTTGGCTGTTTTCTTGCAGACATCTCATAACCCAACTAGGTAGCATCATCAGTGCAAGGCCCCCGAAGTGGCGCCCTGAGCTATGAATATTCCCTTCTGTTGGTAGTTTAACTCGGAAGGAAGCAAGGAGGTACCTTGTACGCAGTTGTGTCGGAGGCAGAGGTGTCAATCTCAATCCGGGCTCTGTCGCAGGCCACGTCCAAGTCTGATTTAGCTCCAGCTGAGCTACCTACAGATAAAGGACGGAGGAGGAGCTACGTCAGACTCCGCCCCATCAGCCACCTGCAGCCTTTCCATCCACCCTCTTAAAAATATATATATATATTTAGCAAGTGACCCAGAAGAGCACGTACAGGCAGTCTTCAATTTACGACCATTTGTGACCCCTTTTGTGACCTTCTGATAAGCAAAGTTTATGATTCACTTAACCAGGTTACTAACTTAACAACGGCAGTGACTTCACTTGACAACTGTGGCAAGACGGGTCGTAAAAATGGAGCAAAACTCCCTTAACCAATGTCTCGCTTAGCGACAGAAATGTTTGGACTCAGCTGTGGTCGTCAAGACGAGGACTAGCTGTACGGCTCCAGGTAATTTCCAGATCTCTCTGGCTCACCTGTCGCCTCGGTATATCCGGTGGGGATGGTCAAAGACAAGCTTCTTCGGAGCGGGGGCTCGGAGCCGGGAAGTTTCCCAGAATCGCCTGTGGCCTCCAAGGCTGCGTATTTCTCCAGCCTCTCGGCCCGTTCCTCTTCGGACAGGTTGGACAGCTGCCTTTTGACCACCCGGCTGGGGTTGCCCCCAGAGGTGACGCTGGCAACCGAGACCAGGGGGATGGCCTGGCTCTCCTGGGAGGGCGGAAGAGGCAAAGGTGGGCCAGGGAGCCCTGGGGCTGGGTGGGTAGCCACAGGGAGGCCAAAGCTGCACCCCGCTTCTCCAGCTCCCCACAACTAACAAAAGCTTCTAATCTAACCATGCCGTGGTGGGGTCATAAGAGCAGACATGACCCAGCAAACATTAAGACAAGAAGCAGGCTTTCTTTCTTTCTTTCTTTCTCTTTCTTTCTTTCTTTTTCTTTCTTTCTTTCTCTTTCTTTCTTTCTCTTCCTTCCTTCCTTCCTTCCCATCTACATCTAGTATTATCTATCCATCTTATCTATCTATCCACTCAATGTATCTATCCATTCATAGTCCAACCATCATGTCTGTCTGTCTATCTTTATATCTGCCTCTCTTCATCATCTATCTATCTATCTATCTATCTATCTATCTATCTATCTATCTATCTATCTATCTATCTATCTATCTATATCTCTAATCTCTATCTATATCTCTATCTACAGTATATCTATCTATCTATCTATCTATCTATCTATCTATCTATCTATCTATCTATCTATCTATCTATCTATCTATCTATCTATCTATCTATCTATCTATCTATCTACCTACCTACCTACCTATCTACCTACCTACCTACCTATCTATCATTAAAACTACCTGTATGTGGAAGGCCTTTTAGAGGCCACCAAACCGGGGCCATCCATTTCCACAGTCATTTTAGACAAGCATCCCCTTGGGCAGAGGGGGTTGGACTGGAAGACCTCTGAGGTCTCTTCGACCGGCACGTTCCCAACATTGACCAGCGTCCACCACCACCAGGTTTCACTTACAGAGCTGAAGAGTTCGGTGGTCAGTCCCAGGTAGTTGTGTAAAGCTAGGAAAGTGACCCTCTGCAGCCTCACCATGATGATCTGGGGAGTGAAAGCAGAAATGATTGGGGGAGCTGATATAATTTAGAACTGTACTAGCTTGAATACGAGACAGTAAACGTTAAGGGGAAAAGAGAAGAAACATCTGAGGTCGTAACCTGAGGTTCGCACTAAAGATTTGGTTATTGAGCTATTGATTAACCCAGTCACCACGTTGCTTTTTAAATACTCAAATGGAAAATTGGAAAAATTAATAAAATATTATTAAAAAAACAACCCACCGTATTACCAATTTAAGAACCGCAAGTGATTCGCTTAACAAAACGTGGCGAAGGAAGTCGTAAAAATGGAGCAAAACTCAACTTAGCAAATTTCTCACCTAGCCAACGTACATTTTGGGCTCAACTGTGGCCGTAAGTTGAAGATCACCTGTAGTCCACCTTCCGGCTTCCCAATAGCTTAGCTACTCTGATGCCATCAAGGTAGATGACACCTCTTCCCCCCCTTATGCTCCAATGAATTAGGGGGGTGATCTGCCCCCGATGTTACCTCCTCGCTCTGGACTTTAAGCCTGTTTCATCCCCTTTGGGTTCTAGCCTCTTTTCATCAAAGTCACCTTCCTTCCCTTTCTACAGGTCCCACGGAATCAGAGACACCCCACAGGCACAGAAGGGGGTTGGACTAGATGACCTCCAAGGTCCCTTCCAACTTTATTATTATTATTATTATTATTATTATTATTATTATTATTATTATTATTATTATTATTATTATTATTATTATTATTATTATTATTATTATTATTATTATTATTATTAAGAGCCTGACCGTGAAACTTTCCATAAAAGGGGTTTATTTCAAATTATTGATCAAATAAACCTTTTTTTTTAGGTTTACTTAAGTGGGCCTCTTCTCCCCACTTTTGTTTCTGGTCTGTCTTGATGACCTAGCCATCACATTTCAATTAAAACTAAGAAGTCTCTTCTATAAATTTATGAAAACGAAGAAACCTGGGGTCCAAACTCGCTCCAGAGGGGAATAAGGCCAGCCTCACCTGCACGACTCTGACCAGAGTCTCGGGGTATTTCTGGAAGACGTCCTGAAACGCGTTGGCTGGGAGACGCAGAATAGTTGACTGTGTTGCCGCTCGGGCAGAAACGGTCTTGTAAGGAGCAGGATGGCCCTAGGAGGGAAGAGAAAGCCGACATGTTTTCAGACTTACTTACAACCATTTCGTTTCTCATCCGTGAAGCTTCCTCGTTGCGGCAATCGCAGCCGAGGGGAAAACAACAACAACAACAATTTTTTCTTTTTAATTACATTTTAAATTTTTATATTGTATTGATTGTCTTGTTTTTTAACTGGCTGTAAGCCGCCCTGAGTCCACTAGGAGAAGGGCGGGGTATAAATGTAATAAATACATAAATAAATAAATAAAAACTTTTTCCAGTCGCCTTTGGAAAAAGCACTTTTGAGACAACTAGGTCGTGGATGAGTGAGGATCTCCACCCACACATTTGTTTGGGGACTGTTTGAAGTTGCAGTGGCGCTCTACTTATAACTGGTCCTCACACTTATGACATCCCTTGGCAACTGGCAAGAGTTTAAGGATGAAAAACTGTCGTTAAGTCACTTTTTTCCAAGGCCGTTGTGACTTTGAACTTTGCCAAGGCAAAGTCAGGAACCAAATAAGCCAGCTCTCTGATTGGACTCTTCCACATCCATCCTTCCGGGAAGCCCTGCCCGCTTATTCAAAATCAAAAGAAAGGGATAGAGGACCACTTGGAAAGCCAAGAAGGATCCAAGTGGGTCGCGGCGCTCACCGTGATGACGTCCAAAATGCTGAGAAGGCTGTGCACGCTGTCTCCAGCCAGGACTTCTTTCACCACCATCTCTGTGCCATCCTGGGAAAAGTTGAACGAAGAAAGATGCATGCTTAAAGCCTGTGGCAAAGACCATGTTGGTTCCACAAACCAGGTTTATAAAGGACAAGGGCCGGGTTCTATCAGCCTTCTAGACTGATAGAAGGGTCTCTGTGATCTTCATCCAAATAGTCTTCTTTCCAAGGTGCTTGAAGAAGGATCCTCAAGTGGACCTTGTCCTGACCTGACCTGTAGCCTCTTCTGAGGCTTGGGATGACAAACATTTGTCTGTGGGGTCCTGGGTGCTCTCTGAGCTTGGTTATTTTCATGCACAGACATTTCATGACCCAACTAGGAAACATCTTCAGTGCTAGCGAGTGTGACTTGTTCCCTGTTTATATAAAGTAGCTCTGAGGTGGGTTATTTTCTTGCAGACGTTTCGTGACCCAGCTAGGTAATATCATCAGTGTTGCTGGTGGGATGATGTTCCCTAGTTGGGTCATGTAAGGTCTGCAAGGAAACAGCCAGGTTCAGAGAGCGTCAAGGACCCCACAGTCCTCCTCCTCCTCTGCTTTTCTGCCCCCCTCTTTCTCTTCATCTCCACACACCACACTCCCTTCTAGCAGTGAGGATGTACACTAGTTGGGTAATGAAACGTCTGCAAGGTAACACCCAGGTTCAGAGAGCACCAAGGACCGCACGGCCTTCCTCCTCCTCCTTCTCCTCCTCTTCCTCCTTCTCCTCCTCCTCCTCCTCCTCTCCAGACACCCCACTCCCCTGTAGCACTGAACATGTGGGTTGTTTTCTCGCGGACGTTTCCTGACCCAGCTAGGTAATATCATCAGTGTTGCTGGTGGGATGACGGTCCCTAGTTTGGTAACGAAACATCCGCAAGAAAACAGCCGAGCTCAGAGAGCTCCAAGGGCCCCCTCATTTGAACCCTGAAAGATTCCCTTCCGCCCTTCCTATCGCCCGACGGAACGATCCCTTACGCTGTCTTGAATGCAGACTTCCAGCTTCCCGTCCTGCACGACATAAATGCTGTTGTCCAGCTGTCCGGGCCGGAAGATGTATTCCCCTTCGTGCAGCTGGACGAAGACCATGTGCTTGCAGAGCTCCAGGAAAAGGGGCTTCTCGAAGTGGCCAAGGACCCTGGGGGGAACGGAGGAAAGGCGGGAGGGGGAGGGGAAGGGTTGGCTAAAACAGGCCGGGAGGGGGGTCCCGAGAGCCCAACGCAGGAGGCTGAGCCGTGCCTCCGATCCCACCTTAGCCGAGGGAAACCAGGCGGGCGAGCCTACCTGACGTTCTTCAGCATGTAAAGGACTTCGGAAGGCAGGTGGGAGCTGTTGACGTCGAACTCCGTCAGGTCGGCCTCCAGCAAGGAGGGCGGGGGGTCCTTGGGCTGCAGGGTGGGGGACTCCTTCTTGTAGCGCAGAATCCTGCGAGGAAGGCCAAAAAGGACCGTCACCGCTCCTTCGTCGGCTCTGCGAGGAATCCAACTATCCTTCTATCCCAGCGGTTCTCAACCTATGGGTCGCGACCCCATTTGGGGTCGATCGACCATTTCACGGGGGTCGCCAAGCAAGGCTGTCCGCCATTTTCCCCCCTTTTCCGGTGGGTGCCTTACCTCCCTTGAGCTGGGCCAGCTGGTGGTCGGCCTGCTCCGTCTCTGCCGCTTGCCAGCTACGCCTCGGCCGGCGCAGGGGGCGGAACCACGCATGCGTGGCGCTCCCGGGCAGGGAAAGTCCTTGACTTACGACCGGTTGGGTAGTCCTCAACTTACGACCGGTTTAGTCCTCGACTTACGACCGGTTTAGTCCTCGACTTACAACCGGTTTAGTCCTCGACTTACGACCAGTTGGGGGTCACGGCATTAAAAAGGTTGAGAACCACTGTTCTATCCCTTCTCCAGCCTGGCTTGGTTTGCCACTTCCTTGCAACCCCCCCGTCTTGACCCTGGACCCACTGGCCTAGATCGCGTCCACTCTAGGCCTCCTCCCTTCTGCCTCTCCGCTGCTCCTGGCGTGGCGAATTTGGGGAGAGGGCTATCTCTTCGGTTTCCAATCCGTGGCTCCTCGACTCATAACAGTTCATTTAGTGACTGTTTAAAGTTACAACGGCACCGGGGGAACAAAAAGGGACCGATGATGGCCGTTTTTCACACGAATTTGGGAGCTTGGCAACTGGTTCCTATTTATGACAGCTGCAGTATCCCCAGGGCCAGGTGGTTCTCCTTTTGCGACCTTCGGAACGGGAAGGCAGAGGCCCTTCGCAGCTGTGTGACTAACTTCACAGCTGCAATGATTGACTTCACCACTGTGGCTAGGAAGGTCGTAAAATGGGGGCGAAGCTCACTTAACCACATAAACTTTGGGGTTTAGTCCAGTATTATGGAAGAATAGAGTCCAGATTTCCTGGAGACAGCGGAGAGGGAAGCTTTCCAGAAAAGCCAGATGTTTTGAACTAGAAAACCTCCCAGCTCCCTTCCCACTCTCTAACTCTGTAGTTTACCGAGGAAATCATGTACGGTTGATCCAAAAAACGCCCAAATTGTCCTGCGACCCTTACCTCTTTGCCAAGGACAACACCTTGGCCCTTTTCCGCATCCGCTGACGAGGCACTGTGTTGCCGACTAGAGAGTTTGGCAGAGTTGTCACCTGGAAGGAAAATCCCTCAGCTTTGATCAGGAAGAAAAAGCATTTTGGGGAAAAAAATGCAGCAGGCCCTGGGTTCACCAAGTGGCAACCGGGCAACCGAACCCAAGGAACACAATGCCCCGGCTGCGCTAATAAAGATGCCACACAACTGCAGGCAACAAAGCGTTAGGTTAAAAAGCTGAAATCCCAAAGGCTGGTGGTTTTTGAGAAGCGTGGCTGTAATTCGCAAATGCCTTACTGAGCTTTCAGATTTGACTGCCAAGGGAGCAGATCGCGAGCTACGATTCAAGTAATTCTCAAATATATAAACTAAACCCCAAAGAAAGGTTGACCTCGTAAGGTTTTGACTACTATTTGTTGAACACATCTTCGTGGACTTTATGCTACATCAGCTCTGTCACAAACAGCATCGCTCACTGCACAGGCAAGCCCAGAAGAGGGTATAAAATGACAGGAAAACTCCACTCCCTATTTGCACTGATGATGTTACCTAGTTTGACAAGGAGATGTCTGCAAGGGAACAACCAAGCTGAAGAGGACACCAGGAACCCCAATTCCTTCTCCTCCTCCTCACACCCCCCACTCCCTTCTAGCACTGATGATGTTACCTGGTTTGGCAATGAAACGTCTGCGAGGAAACAGCTAAGCTCAAAGACCCACAATTTAAGTCTGAACTGCAAATCCTCTCTTCGACCTGAAGCCCAGGAGGGTTTAGACTAGAGCAAGCGTGGGTTCGATCCCTGGTCGGACCCTTACCTTCCGCATGATCTTACGGCCGTAGAACATCACTTTGTCCCTCTTGCGAAACCTGTACTGGGGCACGTGTGCCTGAGGCTGCTCTGAAAAGCAAAAGAAGATCCATCACCTTGATGCCCGCTTTCCTGAAGCCGACAAACAGCCTAATCTGAAGCGATGTCAAAGATACAGAAAGAAAAGCTCCTTTGGGTCGATTGGATTTGTTTGCATCCTGCAAGGACAACTCAAGGCAGCGAGCAGATACTACACACCGTCCTCCTCCTATTTTCCCCACAACAACCCTGTGAGGTGGGCTGGGCAGAGAGAGGCCCAAGTTCACCCAGCCGGCTTTCATGCCTAAGGCAGGACTAGAACTCACCAGTCTCCTGGTGATTGGCCCAAACTCACCCAGCTGGCTTTCATGCCTAAGGCGAAACTAGAACTCGCCATCACCTGCTGATTGGCCCAAAGTCACCCAGCCAGCTTTCATGCCTAAGGCAGGACTAGAACTCACCATCTCCTGGTGATTGGCCCAAAGTCACCCAGCTGGCTTTCATGCCTTAGATGGGACTAGAACTCACCAGTCTCCTGGTGATTGGCCCAAAGTCACCCAACCGGCTTTCATGGCTAAGGCAGGACTAGAATTCATGGTCTCCTACTTTCTACCCTGGTGTCTTAACCACGATTCTTGGTGACCCATTTATCATGCGTTATTACGAGCCTTTTATTATTTGCAAGAGGCGGAGAAATTTGCTTTAACCATCCCGTTTAACCCTCCCAACTGCTCCACCGTGCAGAAAGGATCACCTTCCGTCCGCCTACGTTACCCAGACGTGGCGGGTTCGCGCTAAGCGATCAAACTTACTTGATTCCTTCACCTTCTTGTAAACAAAATACACAACGATCCCAATCAGCGCCAAGGCCACCGCAGCTCCAATGGCTATCCCAGTTAACTGCGGACAGAAGGGAGACAGAAAAAGTTCACCTTCAAGCAAACATAAATATGGAAGTCTTTGGCAACTCTCCGAGCTTGGTTGTTTTCTCCCGGACGTTTCATGACCCAACTAGCTCACATCATCAGTGCTGGAAGAGAGTGGGGTTTGCTCTACTTATATATGACCGAGTTGAGTCATGAAATGTCTGGGAGAACACAACGAAGCTTGGACAGCACCAAGGACCCCAGTCATCCTCCTCCTTTCTTCCCCTCCCGTCTCCATACTCCACTCCCTTCTAGCACTGATAATATTACCTAGTTGGGTCATGAAACGTCTGCAAGAAAAACAACCAAGCTCAGAGAGCACCAAGGACCCCACAATTCAACCTGAGCTACCAATATTCTATCAAACCAAAATATGCCCAAATACTATCTGTATTTGGCTAGTTTAATAATCTCCTGATCTGGAGCAACCGAAAATTAATGCTGTAAACCTGAACAGGAAAAAACTGAGGATCTTGATCGCTTCCAATCAGAAAAAAAAATTCTTATAAATTCATCATCACCCTAGGTGCCCAGCTTAGAACAGACTTTCTTCTCTCTTCTTATGCGGTTTTGGAGGCCACAATATTCTATTTACATATATTGAGTCAATAGCTTCCAATTGAAGTCTTCACTATGACTAATAACGCTTTACATTCATGCATTCATACATTCACTCGTTTATATGGGATCTTATGGTCTCCTGGAAGCCACAATATTCTCTTTACAGACAGGGCCCAAGTCTTGGTGACTCCCAATTTTGGTTGACTGCCCGAGACTAACCAGAATGAGCAGATTCCTGTGCCGAATTAATAAACTGCAATTTTCAGGTCTGATTAGGACATGACTAATCAAATAACAGCATCATTTTAACATTTATTACAGCCACAATCTTCTAATTTTGGTTAGAAAAGAATGAGGACAAGGGAATGGGGCGCGATATAAAAGCAGCCGTGTTCCTGCTTGGAAGAGGTACCGTATGTAAAAGAGTTACCATGGTTGTCTGAATCCTGTCTTCTACAAATTGGAGAACTCGCGTTCGTAGGTCGGAACTTGTTAAGAGGCTGACCTGAGGGATAAAAACACCAAAGGTATAATATACAGTATATATTGGAGAGAACCTAAATTTTCTTCCCAGAGATTTAGAGAAGACTTAGCACTTTTGAAAACTGACTTAAACTCAGAAATGAGAACAAATTGTTCTCATAAAGTGCATTCCTGAGAACCATTTTCCAACCTGTGATTTTAATATCCGGTTCAAACTCTCCGCCAATGGTTTCCTCTTTACACCAAAATAAGAAAAAAAAGAAAAAATCCTAAACCTCCTAAAGAGCTGTTTCTCTTTATAAATCATCAGGTTCCCCCCCACCACATACACACAAGTGGACCATTTCAAATAAATTGTACCTGTGTTACGAAGGATCTGTACCAAGAGGCAGGAGAGGAATCACTTTAAACACACAGCTTGACATCCTGAAAAAATTCTGCTCCTTTGTTTTGAAAGGCCCAAAACCAATTTCAGAACCACCCAAGGGTTTGGCAGCACTTAGTAAGACAAATACACACCCTTAACTGTCAAGGGTTGTGTAGTACTAAGAGCTGACTGGACAAGCACTGCCACTGAATAGCGCAGAACAAAAGAAAAAAAAAACCACAAGGTAATTAAGGTTCTGTTTTTAAGTGGTTAAACAATGGCCAAATCGGTCAAGTAAAGCTTTTATCTTTATTTCTGTTTACAAACCAGGAGCATTATTCTCTCCAAAGAAAAACTCGGAAATCACACACCGACACATATTTAGGTTTGCTGATTTGTAGGTTTATTGTCGCACACAATCACGGTGCTGAGGCATGATTCATTCTAAACTTGATTCATTCATGGTTGACCAAGAATTTTACAATTCAGAAAAGGGCACTGCCCAGAAAGAGATTCCTGTCTAATCAAACAATCAGAAGACAGATAACAGGAGAAAATAAAATACAGGTAGACCTCAGCTTACAACAGTTGACCCCAAAGTTTCTGTTGTTAAATGAGATATCTGTTAAGTGAGTTTTGCCTCATTTCACGACCTTTCTCACCAAGGCTGTAACTGAACAGTCACTAAACGAGGATTGTAAGTCGAGGATTATCTGTACTTTAGGCAAACAGTTGTGTCAACTAGGCAAGTTGTAGAATCTGTTTAGCCAGGCTAAACAGAATCAGGGTAAAAACAGGGGAGAGGGATACAATAACAGCAATTAAATTCTATTTAGGCTTATTTGTCGGGCGCTTATAGAAGTTAGCAGGCACGCCAAAGAATTCACAGGGAAAGTGGGCTTTGAATTAATCCAAATAAAGCAAAAAGGAAACAAGTGACCCTGGAAGTTCAGCCAGGGATAAAGAATAGCAAGGAAGTATCCATCATAGAAAATTGTAACGAAAAATGCCTTTTTTTCCAGTATACATGTTAGCATTTTGGCAAACAAGCTAGCAAGAACGCTTAGACACAACCGTTAGACAATAATCAGTCCAATAAATAGACACAATCATTAGTACACAGCCTTGCAGAAGGAGGGGTGTTCCTCCTCCCATTTTTATTTATAGTCCCACGCTCACCGCAACACAACTTCAACACTTAAAAGAACGTACCGCTAAAAAAAGACCAATGCAAATGTTAAAATACACGCAGAAAGAAACCCAAACACTGTTTGCTGGAACCAGGATTGAATGATTTAACACCGACTGCCCCCTTGCTCATTATGTCTGGCATAACCAACAAGACTTAAATTGACTGGACACCCCTCCAGCTGGGAAGCTTAGGTGTTGTAGTCCCATTGTTTTTTCCATTGTTATTTACAGTTTTGGACCATTAGAACACAACTCCAGAACTTAAAAAGAACCGGTCACTATTAAAAGACCAATACTAACATTAAAATACAGGTGGGAAAAAACTCCCAAATCTGAAATAATTCATAATCAGGGGGAGATGACCAGGATGGGAACTCTTGCGTTGAACCACGTTTGCTGGAACTGGGATTGATTAACCCCAATTGTCCCCTTGCCCCCCACGTCCAGCAAGACTGAAATTACAGAAGAACAGGGCTGGAAGGGATCCTGGAGGTCTTCTAGTCCATCCCCCCCCCCCCCCCGTGCTCAAGAAGGACACTCTATCTATCCCATTCTGGGCAAATTCACTCGTCCACCCCAACCCAGGGCTGGGAACGCTGGGAGTTGTATGTAGTCCCAGCCCTCTGGCAGAGCTCCCCCTCCCCAAACAAGCTTCCCTGGCTGGGAGGAATCCACTGCACCCACTCTACACCCAGCTGGGGATGCTGGGAGTTGTGGTCCCATTGTTATTTTCACATTTTGTGTACGGTCCCAAACCGTTCCCACACAACTTCCAAACTTAAAGAGAGCAAGCCACGACGGTAGGAAAAAAGACCAATAAAAGTGAAGGCAAAGATAAAACTCCCAAATCTGAAATAATTCATAATCAGAGGAAGATATAACTAGGTTTGGGGGGGGGGTCAGTCCGTGAAGGGGGACTCTGGCATTAAACCATGTTTAGCTGGAACCGGGATTGATTTAACCCCAATTCTCCCCTTTGCAAGCATCCTATCCAACAAGACTTGAGATGACAGAAGGACAGAGCGGGATGGGACCCTGGAGGTCTTCTAGTCCAACCCTCCCTCCCCCACCCCCCTCAAGGAGGACACCCTATCCCATGCTGGCTAAATTCACTCCTACCAAGGCTGGGGACGCTGGGTGTTGTAGTCCCAGCCCTTGGGCAGAGCTCCCCCCCTCCCCTCACAAGCCTTCCCTGCTGAGGGGAATCCACAGCACCCCCTCTACCCCCGGCTGGGGACGCTGGGTGTTGTAGTCCCAGCCCTTGGGCAGAGCTCCCCCAAACAAGCCTTCCCGCCTGAGAGGAATCCACAGAACCCCCTCTCCCCCCGGCTGGGGATGCTGGGACCTGTAGTCCTGGCTGTGAGAGGGGACCTACCTGGCTGTCGGAGGGCGGCGGGGCCTCCTCGTCCTCCATGGCCGGGACGGAGGGAGGGAGGGGAAGGGGCGCTACTAACGGCTGCCCCGCGGAGGGCGCCGCCGGAGGTCGGGGGTCACTCTGAGGGAGGGGGGCGGGCGGGCAGGGCTGTGACTTCCGCCCCTTTGCGTCACTTCCGCCCGTCAGGGGCTGCCCTGGGGCGCCGTCTTCTGCCAGGTGGGGCCCTCCCATCCTCCCCGGCCAGGATGGGAGTGGTAGTCCAAGCCCGGAGGGGCAGGAGCAGCTGCTGGAGACGGAAGATAACAAGCGTAGTAATAATAACACAGGGAGGAGAAGCAGAAGAATCTTCCTCAGTTTCGGGTGGCAGCTGCGTTTCCTCCGCCTGCAGGCGGGGAGGCGACTCCCAGAATCCCCCAGCCCGTCTAGACACACACACTAGACACACACACACACACACAACCCCCCCAAAAATCTGGAAGTTTCTCAAAATGGTCGACCTCGCAGGGCTGTTGTGCTGTTCCTGCCAAAGTGGCCTATGTTTGAGTACATCACCCCTACCCAGCAACTGGCTGGTTGTTGAAGTCCTTCTGGACGGTAGCTGAGGACTATAAAGGGGCCATGCAAATAATAAAGGCGGAATATAATGAATCATAATAAAAGGCGGGAAATGAATTAACAATAAAGAAAAATGTCTCTCGCTTCCGCATCGCTCTTCACTTTTTCGTAGCTCTATGCAACACAGGTTTCTCTCTCTCTCTCTCTCTCTCTCTCTCTTTCTCACGAAAAGCCAATCAGGAGACGCCCCTCCCGGCCCAAACTCGGCCTCTTGGAGCCGATTGGTTAAAACCCCGCCCTATCCAAACAGGACCTGAGTACGGGGCAGGCGGATTGGCGGAGTAGTTCCCACCATCCAATCACAAGCGGCGATGTTGCGGTGGCGGCGTCAACAGCGTCCGCCGCCACCGCCGTTCGCCGCCATGGGGCTGCTGGGCGAGGTGACGCGGGGCCTGGTCCGCGGCGCCGACCGCATGTCGGCCTGGACGAGCAAGCGGGGCCCGCGGACCTTCTTCAAGAGCCGCGGCTGCAAAGTCTTGGGCAACATCACCCCGAGCCGGAAGTTCGTGCTGGTGAAGGACCGGGTGCCGGTGCTGATGGTGCCGGACCTGACCGGCTTCAAGCTGAAGCCCTACGTCTCCTACCGGGCGCCCGCGGGCAGCGAGCCGCCCCTGAGCGCCCGCGCGCTCTTCCAGCAGACGGCCGCGCCGCTGATCGAGAAGGACGTCCAGCGGGCCTCCTTCGACCCCGACGCCCTGGAGAAGTACGGCTTCGAGCCCAGCCAGGAAGGGAAGCTCTTCCGCCTTTTCCCCAAGAACTTCGTGCGCTAGCGGAAGGAAGGAAGGAGAGAGAGAGACACACACACACACCAATTGGAGAAAAATCATCCCCCCAGGATTGCAACTTCCTTGCAGCCTTTCAAATGCTGGATCGAAAGAGGAAAGAAAAAAAGACAATTCCTTAAAAGAAGAGGGAGGAGGCACAATTTAAGACAAAATTCCCCCAAAGAAGATGGAAAAGTGCGCAATTTCTTTGAACAAAGAGGGATAAAAAAGACACCCTCTCTCCCAAATGGCGACTTTTGGAACAGATCATTGGGGGTGGGGTAGGGGTAGAATAAAGAGCATGCAGATGTTGTATCTCCCTGTCTGGGAAATGTTATGTTTCTGCTTTGAAACCGTGTCTGGAAAAGCCTTCAATATATACATGTTTCTCTATGGAGTTGTTGGTGGTCTCTGTTGGAAAAAAAAAACTGGGAAGGGAGGGGAAATGTGGGTTCCTAAAAAGGGGTTTGTGCTGTGGAGTTTTAAAGGGCTTGGATGCTGAATTTGGTGGTGGGGGGCTCCTGTTTTTCCTTGGTATTTGTGCCATTCTTAGATTTCTATGAAAAATGAAGTGATTCCCACCAAAATAGCTTAAATAAAAAGGACTGTGGATCTTACAAGACAACATTTTATTGTAAAAAAGATCAAAAATATATTTCAGTTGAAAGGTGCTCTTTGCAATGCCAATGAGCGTGTTTGTATGAAAATGTCATTGTATCATAAACATGCCCTTTGACAAGGGCAGTCTATAGCACAACAAAACTTGTGCTTGGACTTCCAAGAAAGCATTTTTGTTATTATCATTGGTTGCCATTTTTAATTTCAACGCTTTCCCAAGCTTGAATAGGACTTCAGTTTCCCTATTCATTTGGAATAAACCTCGAGCTAAATGGCACTCCCACGTTGAAGCTGGTGTTTGAGAATGTTGCAACAATCAAGTCTTAGGGGGAAAGTGGAATTAACAGGATATTAGGGAACCCAAACAATCTTATTTCTGCAGCACAAAAAAAAAAGCTGTTGGAAAGAACCAAGCAAGCAACAAGAGCCTTCAAAACTCACAGCTACCAGCAGTGATATAAAAACATCATACCCATAGAAGAGAATATTGGTAGCTCAAGATTGAACTGTGGGTCCTTGGTGCTCGCTGCGCTTGATGGGTTTTTTTGCAGATGTTTCATTAGCAAACTAGATAACTGAGGAACCAAATGAGCTTCCTGTTTATATTCAGTGGCTTGCCTTGCACCCGGCATCCAATATCCAAATAAGCACCAGATAGACAATCAAGGAGAAAACAATACCCTACTCAAGAACTTCCAAGGAGAAAACCACAACTCCACTAAGACTGAAAGGAGTATATAAACGGAGCAAACACCACACTCACTAGCACTGATGATGTTACCTAGTTCAGTCACGAAACGTCTGCAAGGAGACAACCCAGCTCAGAGTACCCAGAACCCTACTCCATGCTGCAGACTGCACTCGCTTCTATCTCTGATAATGTTACCTAGTTTGGTAATGAAACGTCTGCAAGAAAACAACAAAGTTCAGAGAACCCCAAGGACCCCACAGTTCAACCCTGAGCTATAAATATTCTCTTCTATCCAAAGTCATCCCTTCAATGTGTTGCTCCCCCTGCTGGTAGAAGGGTGGGGGGGAAAGGGCAAAATATATCGCAGCCACCATCCACACACACAAAAGAGTGGGTTTAGGCCAGAGGGGAATTCTGGCTGACCTCCCACTTCCAGACATGTAGAACGTTGTCATAAAAGGAGCACGTTGCTAAGAGGTTGGTTTCCTTTTGGGCTTTGGCTGCTTCAACGTCCCCGTTCGCTTTGGCATCTGGAGCTTTTCCGTCGCCGGAAGACCCCTGCAGGTCCGCAAGACCCTCTGCTGGGGATGGAGAGGCGGGAGGGTGGTCCTCCTCCTCCTCTAGCAGTACGTCAAAGGTGGCCGTGGGGGATTCGTAAATGATCTTGAGATTCTGCACTTTCAGGTCTCCTCTGCTGGCTCCTTGGTCCACCTGAACTGCCGGCACCGTTGCAGACATCTCCAAAGAATTGCTCGGGATAAATCGGGACCAATCGGCGCCATAAGCCAAGGAATTGTGCAAGGTGTAAGACGAAAGGATGGTGCATTTCTCTTGGTTCTCTTCTAATAGACGGAGAAAAGAGCAGGGCTGTTGCACCTGGACATAGCGATATTCCTTACTGGGGTTAGGGGCTATTATTTTTTAGGTTTTTGGTATTCTGCCTTTATTATTTTTTAACAAATAGTTCCAAGGCCGTGAACACAGCTTCCTCCTATTTTCCCCACAACAGCCCAGTGAGGTAGGTTAGGCTAAGAAAGACTGGCCTCAAGTCATCCGGCTGGCTTTGCATGGCTAAAGTGGGACTAGAACTCGCCATCTCCTGTTGATTGGCCCAAAGTCACCCAGCTGACTTTCACGGCTAGGGCAGGACTTGGACTCACGGTCTCTTGCTGATTGGCCCAAAGTCACCCAGCTGACTTTCACGGCTAGGGCAGGACTTGAACTCACGGTCTCCTACTTTCTGGGCTAGTGCCTTAATCACTACACCAAATTGGCTTTCTATTTTATCTACAGTTTATTGTCTGGTTTAGCACCAATTCTTCCCCAGATTGGTGACGTGAGAACTGAACCATCGTGGTCTATAAACCATGGCTTAGGGCTGAGCCTCAATCAAGCCGGTCTTTTCATTCAACAGACATTGGTTAACAGAGTCTGTCATAGCAACAGATGGGCTGCCTATCAGTTCTATAAAGAAGTAAATAATTAAAAATGGCTGAGAATGTTAGGGAAACCCAGCCACTGTCTTACTTTTAGTACCCCAAAACTCCCAGAATCCATCACCACGGTCATGCTGGCTGGAGAAATCGACCGGTCGAAATCCCATCTGTTTGGAAATGACTCTAGCTGCAATTAGCAGCGATGTAGTTGGCTTCCTCCGATCAAAACACTCACCTAAACCACTCCGACAATTGAGGATTACAAAGCCGTTGTGCATGCAGGCGGCCAGCAGCCAGTGGGCCTGGGAGGGGTGCCACTTTAAGCGCCAGACGCCACCGTGAACATGGGTGTCGGCCAGGGGCTGCTTCATCTTCCTGGTGTCCCACAGGAGCACGTGTTCATCGTAGCTGCAGAAACACAATTTGGAAATCTGTCTCCTCCTTTCTCAAGGCCACAGAGCCTTCGTAGGTCCACGGCTGACCTTGGGGGACGCTGCGACGGTCGTGTGAAAAATGGTCGTAAGTCTCTTCTGTCAGTAACTTTCAACGGTCACTAAATGAACTGTCGTAAGTCAAGGACTCCCTGTACAATCGTATGAAATTTGTATGGGGTCTTAAAAGTGTCCTAGTAGATTTCAGAGACTCACCTTCCCGTAGCGAGCAGATTTTCCCGCAGCGGGTGACTCTGAATACTGCAGACCCCCATAGAGTGCCTGAAATGAAACCCACATCAAAAGAAGGCTGTTCTCTCTCTCTCTCACACACACACACTCACACAAACACCACTTTCCTGGCACAAGACAGGAGTCGTGGATTCTTCTCAGAGATTCTACTACTTACCGCTCACTGGTGAACAGAGGGACTCTTGAGCTGCTCCGAGTATCCCAGCCGTGTAGTTTGCAATCATCTCCACCTAGATCCAAGGAAGAGAAGACCAAGAAAATGCGTTGCTAACACGTTTCCGTTGTCTCTAGGAAGACAAAAGCTGGATATTATTTATTTCTAAACAGCAGGACATAATTAGCAGCTGCAGATTTTGCTGCTAGCCTGTAGGAAGTTTTTCCTGTATGCAACATAAATTTATGTTAATCAAATTCCTTGACGCTCGTTGGATTCACACGTTGCCACAGGAGTCGGTAAATAGTGGTCCACATTCAACCTGTTTTATGGCCCTCCAGAGACTCTAACAATCACAACCTGATCAAACACCCACCTGAGTACACAACATGTGTGTTCCAGCGGTCAAAGGCAGCGATCCAAGCTTCAAAGTCATGTCCCTTCCACTGGTCCAAGACGTGCAGCGAGGAACTGGATTCATCCATCGACAGCAAACTCACCCTCCCTTTGGAATCGCTGCTGACCAGCTGCAAGGGCTGGCTGCTGCAGAAGGGGTGCAAAATGGTTTTTAAAAGAAAAAAATAAAAATAAAATAAAATGCTGGCTGGGGAATCCTGGGAGTTGAAGTCCAGACTTCTTAGAATCACAGGCCTGGGAGGGACCTTGGAGGTCCTCTAGTCCAGCCCCACCCCTGCCCAAGAGAGAGCTCCTTATTTGTATTCCGGACAGATGGTTGCCCAATCTCTTCTTGAAAACCTCCAGCGATGGAGCGCCCACAACTTCGGGAGGCAAGCTGTCCCACCGATTAATCGTTCGGTCGGCTCATCTTAAAACTGGCAAGGCTGAGACACACCGAGCTGGGCATTCAAACCACTTACCACGGCTCTCGTCCCGTGGACCAGTCCAGTGACAGAGCAAGGCAATCATCTCCCAGGTCAACACTGCACAGAGGTTGAAGCCTGCAAGTCTTCTACTGGAAAAAAAAGGAGAGTGCTCAGAACATTCCACATGGACGTGTCTCCAGCACCAGTTAGGAAACCTAGCATGATCTTAGTGGGAGATGCCGGGGGTTTTTTTTGGGTCCTCTTTGATTATTTTGCATTTTGGTGCGATTTCAGCGGCTCCAGATTGTAAGAATCCCGATGGGGCTTTTCGCCTTTCACGGTCCAAAGAGATAACGGATAAAATCATCGCAGGGAGCCACAAAATGGGCTTGGGTGGTTATGGACCTCCAGGCACCTACCTCGCTTCCCATCAAGTGGTAAAGCTTCACCGCCCCCTTGGCATTTGCCATGCCTAACACAGGATGCCCTGCGATGGGAACATGGCACCTTGAAGCAGAAGAGAGAGCAAAGGTATCAGCAGACGTCCAACAGATAGAAAAAAATTCCCTCCCTCCCTCATTTCCAGCTTGACTCAACCCAAGTCTTGGGTCCAGAAATTATGACACTGACTGAAAAGGATTTTAAAAAGCATGCTACCCATTTTACAGAAGGAAAACCAAAGCAAAAATAACATTTTACTTATCTATCTACCTTGAATATTTTTACACGTAACTCAAGGCGGCAAACATATGCAACAACCTTCCTCCTTCTGTTTTCCCCTCAACAACAATCTTGTGAGGTGGGCTGGACTCAGAGAGTGAATGACTGGGCCAAAGTCACCCAGCAGGCTTTCACGACTAATGTGGGACTAGAACTCACTGTCTCCTGGTGATTGGCCCAAAGTCACCCAGTTTGCTTTCAAGTCTAAGGCAAGACTAGAACTCGCCATCTCCTGGTGACTGGCCCAAAGTCACCTAGCTGGGTTTCCTGTCCACAGCAGGACTAGAACTCACAATATCCTCATGACTGTCCCAAAGCCACCCAGTTGGGTTTCCTGTCCACAGCAGGACTAGAACTCACAACCTGGATGATTGCTCAGCGAAGTTCACCTCAGATCTGACACCTCCTCCATCTAAAAGCCCCAACTTTATCCACCATGGGCAAATCTTTCCTGCACAGGTAATAAATAACCTGATGTCACCTATTCTAATTTCTCAAAGAAGTTAAAAAATTGCAAACGAAACGGAGAAGCATCCAGCCAACCATTTAAGGTCCAATATAGCCACCGTTTCCATCCTCTGGATCTCTGTCAGCGGTGTGAAAATTTGATCTTCAAAGGAATAGAGGTAGAGACGTCCTAGACGCACGGGGGCTTCGCTGTCCTGGCCAGGCTGTTTGGGAAGCAGAAAGACAGGCCAACACTCAACCGACCCATCGTAATAAGCCAACTACTCATCCTGGTGAAAATCAGAGCCATTCCTGGAAGGATCTGCCAAACTAGCCCGTACCAGTCAAAGAGAATATTTGTAGCACAGGGTTGAGCTGTGGGGTCCTTGGTGCTCTCTGAGCTTGGTGGTTTTCTTGCAGACGTTGCATGACCAAACTGGGTAACATCATCAGTGCCAAGAGGGAGTGGTGCTTGCAGAGTGCAGGAGAGGAGGAGGAGGAGATTGTGGGGTCCTTGGTGCTCTCTGAGCTTAGTGGTTTTCTTGCAAACATTTCATGACCCAACTAGGTAACATCATCAGTGCTAGAAGGGAAGAGTGCTTCTATCTAGCACTGATGATGTTACCTAGCTGGGTAATGAAATGTCTGCTAGAAAATCATCAATCTCCTCCTCCACCTCCGCACATCCCACTCCCTTCTAGCACTAATGATGTCACCTAGTTTGTGGCGTTTGCTCCCTGTTTACAGTCACAGGTTGCCCTAAAACCAGCACCTGTTATCCAGATAAGCAGGGATTAACACCAGACAAACAATCAAGGAGAAAATAATATCCTAACCAAGGCCCTACCAAGGAGAAAACCACACCCGAAGGAAGAAGCTATTGTATATAAACAGGGACCAAACACCACACAAGCACTGATGAGGTTACCTAGTTGGGTCATGAAAATGTCTGCAAGACGACCACAAAGCCCAGAGAGCACCAAGGAACCCCTCCTTTCAACCCTACCAATATTCTCCTTTATGAAGACTGCAACTGCAAAGCCATTTCGTAAGTTTTCTCCAGCTTCTTGAAAAGATCTACAGCTCTCACCTCACTCTCCGTTTTTTTCAACTGGTAGGTGCCACAGGCCAGGATGCGGTGCCAGCCTTCCACCGGGCACCATTCTACCGCGTCCGCGCTATACTCGGTATCCACCACCTGCAAAGTTTGCACCTTGCATTTGAAAGCCATGTCAATGCGCCTTCATTCTGCGCTGGAGAAAGAAGGGTGTGAGGGGGAAAGGAGATATTATTATTATTATTATTATTATTATTATTATTATTATTATTATTACTACGATTCTTGCCGTTGTATGGAATTTATTCCGTGATCAAAGCCATTTCGGACAGATTGCCATATTATCTAAGAAAACAAATAATCCTAAAGATGTAGCAAATGACGGCGGTCCTAACGATGAGGTCCTGGATCCAATATTAGCACGTTCCCACCCAAAGCCCTGCCCTGCGTTTTTTAAGAGAGGAAATATCTAATCATAGTAATAACTATAGGAACAGGAGTAGCCTTGATCCAATCTCTCACATAGGCCCCGCATTCCGTTATTTTTTTCCACAAAGGAAATAATAGCAACGGTAAAGAACAGCAATAACGACCCTCCCCAAAGAGACCCTCTCCAAAGCGCCCCCTCCCCAAAGGGACCCTCTTCAATCGGTCTTCCCCAAAGGGACTTTCTCCAAAGCGCCCCCTCCCCAAAGGGACCCTCTCCAAAGCGCCCCTCCCCAAAGGGACCCTCTCCAAAGAGCGCCTCCTCGTGCGCCCCTCTCCAAAGGGACTCTCTCCAAAGCGCCCCTCCCCAAAGGGACCCCACTCCAAAGCGTCCCCTCCCCAAAGAGACCCTCCCCACAGCGCAACTCCTCAAAGGGACCCTTTCCAAAGCGTCCCCTCCCCAAAGGGACCCTCTCCAAAGCGCCCCTCCCCAAAGGGACCCTCTCCAAAGCGCGCCTCCCCGTGCGCCCCTCTCCAAAGGGACCCTCCCCAAGCGCGGCGAGCCCACCCACCGGGCCGCCCTTCCTGTCCTCGGCGCGGGCTGGAAAAGGAAAGGCGCGGCGAGGCTGGGAGGCGGCGCCACCGGGCGCGCCTCTTCCTCTCCCCGCCTTCCTCGCCCGGCGGCCCCGCTGCGCTGCGCTGCGCTCCCCGGCCAGGGCAGGTGTGTCCCGCCAGGTGGGCGGCCTGGCCACGCCTCCTCCGGGCTGGGAGGGGGGTAACCCCGCCCCCTGGAGGGTCCCCAGGTGGAGACCAGCCGGCTGGCGCCTTCAGCCTGGCGCCCACCGGCTGGTTTGGGAGGACTACAAGTCCCAGCGGGCGCCCCCCCCGCCTCCCAGAGCCTGCCGGGAGTTGTAGTTCTTCCTTCCCTCGCCCTGTAGCAGCTACAGTCTCTGACCAGCCTTTTCCAAAAATGCCAAATAAATAGGGGAGATCGCGTTGTCCCCGGGGCTCTGCGGGGCAGCTGGCAGCCTCCAGCTGTTTTCCAGGCTGCAACCCCGCAGAATTTGGGGTCCGTGCAGGCTTCGGGGGGGGGGGAAGGTATGGATCCCCTGCCTGCACATCTGGAGGAAGCTGCATTGTTTTGCAGGGAGGGGAGAGGTGATGATGGGATGGGGGCAGAGGGGGTTTTCCCCCCCCCGAACAGAAAAATGCCAGGAGACCGGCTCAGAATAAGCACCTCTGGACTTATTCTCACGTTCCTTGAATGCACCTGGAGAAATGGTGGTTTTGATGCGCACAAAACAGAGGTGCAAAATGCTACATTTATTCCACACCCCTGGGAAGTTGAATTCGCTTTAATTCTTTTAAAATGCTAATTTTAGGGATAACTCAGCAGTTGGTTCCACCAGTGAAAGGGGTGGGGGAGGAAGAGATAAAAAACTGGCATATTTTTCCCCCAGGGATTCCTGGCACAGTCCTATCCTAATGGTCACTATCCAGTCGGTGGGAATAACACTATCCAGGTGGGAATAAAGTTATTCCCACTTGGGAAAACACACTCATACCTGTTTCCCATCAATCCTGGTGACAGGAATAGACTGTGTTCACACATTACAGTAAACCTTTTAAGCTGTTACAATTCACACAATATATTAAGCCCTAATAACGACAGCAATTAGATCATAAACGTCCCTATGCTGAATTGCAGTGGGCGCAACTAGCTCGCGTCCAGACTGGCTACACACATGCCAAGTTTCCACACTGATCTAAGCTGAACGGAGACAGGACTGGTTTGAGGCTCTCAACACAGGACAGCAGCAGAGCGATGGGGATACTGGATTGAAAAAGGGGGGGGGGTCCTCCCTGCAGCCCAGCTGCTTAGATGTATTGAAAGCATCCCCCGTTTCCTGGAACGCCCATTCCCAAACCGGAAAACAAGTGGGGGACCCCCCAATAAGTACGACCCATCTCTCCTGACCTCCTTCAGACAACCAAATTGCGAATTATTTAAGAGCTGCTTCATCTAAGGCAGGGGTGGCGAACCTATGGCACGGGTGCCAGAGGCGGCACTCAGAGCCCTCTCTGTGGGCACGCGTGCAGTCGCCCCAGTCCGAGGCCTTCAGCTGGGTTTTATAAAACCTTTTCGCTTTAGGCCTCCGCCGCCATGTGCAAAAAAAAAAAGGTTCAATCAATCACTCAATTTCAACTTCTCCCGGGGAAAAAAAAGATCTTGCAAAGTTGGAATTGATTGATTGAACTTTTTAGTCCCACCCAGTCTGCTGTTACCACTGCAGCCACGCCCACCCAATGGGCCACACCCACCCAATGGGCCACACCCACCCGGCACCCGACGATGCATAAATGGGTTTTGGGTTGCAGTTTGGGCACTCGGTCTCTAAAAGGTTCGCCATCACTGATCTAAGGAATAGTTATCATGCACTCTGCAGCTGAGGAAGGATAGTCCCCCAACTTATAACCGTTCATTTAGTGACCAAAATTACACCGGCGCTGGGGGGGAAAAAACGACTTAGGACCGGTTTTTCGTATTTACGACTCCAGCAGCATCCCCTTGGCCACGTGATCAAAATTCAAATTCGGACGCTTGGCAACTGCCTGGTATATATGTCGGTTTTTTAGTGTCACGTGATCCCCTTCTGCTACTTTTTGAGGAGGCAAAGTCAACAACCGCGTTCCCTACATTTAACACCCGCAGCGGTTCACATAAAGGTGTGTCAAGAGAGGGTGCAAAACGGGACCACAACTGCCTCCCCTAGCAACAGAAACGTTGGCCCTCAATTGTGGCCGCTAAGTCGAGGACTGTCCGTTAACATTAGGCAGAAGCTGACAAGCCGCACATCAGCTCCAATTCCATATCGTGGGGAAATACATTTGGGGGGGGGGGAGAAAAGAGGTAACAGCAAAGAACAGGTCACGCCAGCAGAAAGCAAGTCCACAAAATATTGGGAGGGGGGGGGGGGAAAGGAGAAAAGAAAAAAGCCAGCGATCCATTCCAATCCTTTTACTTGAAAACACAACTTCCATGCAGAGTTGTTCAGATTATAACTGCTGATGTCTGTGCTAAATCTCTCCCCCCGGGGGTGGGGGCTTTTAAAAAAACCTTTTTTCCCCCTCCCCAGGAGCCAAAAAAGCTTGCGCTACAGGACAGTTATTATTATTATTTTTTCCAACCGACAATGTGTTCTCACCCGAACGTTTACAGTAAATGAGTCCTAGATAAAGAGCACTGCTAACCCCTCCTTCTCCTCCTCTTCCTCCCCCAGAAAACAAAACAAAACAAAAAAAAAACCCCAAACAACCCCCCCCTTTGAAACAAAACAGAAACCTGTACACAACTTTACAAACATATTAACATATAAATAACAAGAAGCTTCCAAGTAGGAGAGCTTCCATAGTAGTCTCTTTTGTTCTTCCCCTGCTTGAGATTTGTGTGATTTTGTCGTGGTTGTTTTTTTAACACTAGGAGGGAAAAAAAACAAAGGCCAGTTCCCTCTGGCTCAAGCATCACAAGGGGGTTGGTAGATAGATGATCCACTTGGTCATTTGTCTTCTCTTTCTTTTTCTCCTTGTTGTCAGTGCCTCTGGCTTCAAGTCAGCAGTCTGTGCAAAGTCGGAGCCCCCCCCTCCCCCAATGCCCTCGCCCTCCGGGAAAGGGGAAAGGCCCTCGCGGCGGAAGTTTTTGGCCAGCCATGTCATCGCTCTGGTCCCAGTTCCTGCTGGACGGGCCGTTTCTTCTCCCGACAGTGCTTCTTGTGAGCGGGCCAGTCTTTCTGCTGGCACTGGGAACCGCAGTACCGCGCAACCTGGCAACGGCCACAGATGTTAAATTCGCGTAACTGGAGCGAGGAGGAGCAAGGGAAAGAAAGAAAGAGGAAAAAAAAGAAGAGAGAGAGAGAAATCAATCAATCAACGTTTCTGGGACTCTCCCTGGAAAAGACCCCCAATGGAGCCGAGCCCAAGAAGCTGGGAGCATGGACTGGAGATAGAGAGGGGGCCAAGAGGTGGTTGGCATCTGGATATGAGCCGGCTTGGCCACTTGATAAGGGCCACCTTGGTTTCTATTAAGAGATGCCAGAGAGTCCCACAACTTAGGTTGGCTTACAAGACGCAACGGGTTTGGTCTAGTTTGTTAGTGTGGTCTACAGTTGCAGGCGAAAAAGTGGGAGACCGTGAGTTCTAGTTCTGCCTTAGCTATGAAAGCCAGCTGGCTGACTTTGGGCCAATCACCAGGAGATGGTGAGTTCTAGTCCTGCCTTAGACGTGAAAGATGGCTGGGTGACTTTGGGTCAATGACCAGGAGATGGTGAGTTCTAGTCCTGCCTTAGACGTGAAAGATGGCTGGGTGACTTTGGGTCAATGACCAGGAGATGGTGAGTTCTAGTCCTGCCTTAGACGTGAAAGCCGGCTGGGTGACTTTGGGCCAATCACCAGGAGATGGTGAGTTCTAGTCCTGCCTTAGGCATGAAAGCCAGCTGGGTGACTTTGGGCCAATCCCCAGGAGAGGGTGAGTTCTAGTCCCGCCTTAGGCATGAAAGCTGGCCGAGTGACTAATCACCAGGAGACGGTGAATTCTAGTCCCAGCTTAGGCATTAAAAAACCACCTGGGTGACTCTGGGCCAATCCCCAGGAGACCCCGTGACAGGCTGGGCACGTACCTGTTTCTCAATCATTGTGCAGGGAGGGTAGTGACATTCATAGTATGTGCAGGAACTCTCCTCTTCTTCCACCACATCTCCGTTAGCGTTGTAGTAGCGTGTGACATTCAATACGGGGAACTGCTCCTCAATGGGATCAGTCGGAAGCTGTTGTATCGCCAGCCAGTATAAGCTTTGTTCCCTTCAACAACAACAACAACAGTAGGAGCAGCAGTTAAGCATTTCTTCTGCCAAGGTGAGATAACGAAACGCGTCCTTTCACACAGTTAAGGATTTAGACCAGGGGCCTTCAAACTTGGCCCTTTTATGACTTGTGGATTTCAAGTCCCAGAATTCCTCAGCCAGGCACGCATCAAGGACTCCCCCCCCCCCTCATTTCAACCCCGAGTTACAAATATTCTAAGGAGTGAAAATATTTAATTCAAAACTGCCAGACAACTTGAGCCAATCTTAACACTTCTCTGGTTCTTTTGAACTATTATTGAAGAACGTGTCTCTAGGATCCTAAAAAAATTCCTGACGTTTTCTTCCAGCCGCTGAAAATGCTTCGGATTTAATTCCCTTCTATTTGTCACTCCGTCCGCTGAGTTTATTTAAAGTGGATACCAGCTTTCTTACCCATGAAATATGCAAAGCAACCAAGAATTAAAAATAGGCTTGAATGCCCAAGGAAGGTTTTTTATCTCGCGGCGCTCTTGACGAGCTCGCTGCTCCGAAGAAAGACAAAAAGATTTTGATTCCACATCATGCCAGGGCAAAGCAGCTTATAGGCACAGAATCGGATTCTTTACACTTATGCAGTGTGGAAATAACCTTGAGCCAACGATGGAAGAGAAGCAACTTAAGGCGTGAGCAGCTTGGAGTGTCTTGATTCAGTTTGGTATAAAACAAGCCAAAGAGACACTGTGGCAGGCTTTCAAGATCCTGTTATTCTATCCCACCATAACAACCTAGCCCGAATCCTCGTTTGTTTCACTGTGTCCATTTCTTGACATGACTCCCTTCAAAGGGCAATTTTTTACACCCCCTTGTAATCTATAATTGCAACCCTGCACTTTTAAAACACAAACACTGACAGGAGCTACGGACACAAGGAGGAATTTTCTTCCCCCTGAAAGAATGGGATTCTCAGGATACAAGTGACTTAAAACAGAAAAGAGGCAAAGAAAGGCAAGGAAATCGTGGCCATTCTTAAGGGCGCTTTTAAACTTTGCCTTCTGTTTCCTCCTGCTCTCTCTGCATCTCTTTAGAGAGAATTTACCTTTGTTTGCTAGAGATTTCTTCAGCTTTGGGCCTCCAGCCCCACGGCACCAATCGCAGGTTGTCCAAGCGATTGTCAACGGTCACTGCATTCAAATGCACCACCTGGAACCCTGGGGCGATGCCTCCCCGGTGTCTTTCCCTGAAAAGAAATAACAAAGTCTACAGTTCAGGGGTCGGCTGGATGGTGATGCTCACACCCTGGATATGGGGAACTCTTGCCAATCTAGGCTGGCATGAAAACACCCAGGGACCTGCAGCCTAATTCTAAGCAGAAAGGAGCGCAAATAGTCCTCGGCTTATGACAAGGGAGCCCGACATTTCCATTGCTAACCAAGACGCTTGTTAAGTGAATTTTGCCCCGTCTTATGACTTTGCTTGCCACAGTTAAGTCAATCACTGCAGTTGTTTAAGTTAATGACTACCGTTAAGTGAGTCAGGCTTCCCCATTGATTTTGCTCACCAGAAGGTTGGCAAAAGGGGATCGCGTGACCCCGGGACACTGCGACTGTCATAAGTACGAGTCAGTTGCCAAACGTCCGAATTTGGATCACATTCACCGTGGTGTGAAAAACGCTCACGTGTCACTTTTTTTCCGGGCCGCTGTAACTTCGAACGGTCGCAAAATGAACTCGTGGGCAAACTGTACAGCTGACTGGTTTTGCAAGACCTTCACAAGTTCCTGGTTCCTCTAAGTTCATAAAGCCCTTTTGTAAATTCAGATCCAAGTCCCGTTGAAATAGGGACTTCCCGGCACCCTCTAATGTTTTTAGCAGGCCCCAGGGCTGCAGTTGCTGAGATGATGCAAATTGGGTTCAACCATGTTAGATTAATGGACACAGGGTAAATTAGATTATTTTTATTCACCCCCTTTTTTGTTTTCTTTTGAGGAGGCCGAGTTTATTTTTGAAGAGTTTTAAACAAGTTTTAAGATTACTACTACCTGCTTCTTCACAGCAAGAATTCTCCCAAGCAATATTCTAAGTGTGGTCTTACTAACGCTTTATAGAGCAATATTAATACTTCACGTCACCTTGATTCTATCCCTCTGAATGTATAACCCACACGAGCCTCATTAAGCAGTTACCTCTCTTAACTTGCAACACTTCTAAGCACACCTTACACACACAGTTCTCTTTGGAAACCTGTAGCTGTGTTTCCTCTCCACAACCTCACTTACCACAGCAGCTCGTGCAGCAGACGCCCGAATCCCCTCCCTCGGTTCTTGTCGAACGCAAAAGCAAAGATTCTAGCACCATTCCCGTCAGCGTCAACTTCCATTCGAGCCTGGACAGAAAAGAAGAATTCATTCTGTGTTTTTGAAGCATCTGAACACCCGTCCACTTTCCAAGATCACTAACAATATGGATATTACAAAACGCGACGCTAAGTCAGTGAATAAGGTTTTTCATTGAAATTAAAAATAACAGTTAATAGAAGTCTTAAAAAATAAATACATAGATAAAGAGCCTAGAGACCAATCAATGTTGATTATTCTTTGAAAGCACCAAGGGAGGTTGGTGGCTCCAACTCAAGGCCACATCACAATACAATCCACATTTTCTGTAAAAACACAGGTGGGCCCAGAAACCATCCAGTTCTCATTGTAGTGTCAAACCACTAAACGTCAACAATGGCTTGCGCACAAAACCTTGGAATATTGGAACTGAAGTGCTTCAGAAATGAGGCTGGGGAAGAGGGAGGGAGAAGGTCATCCAGCTTGTCAGAGTGGCTAAGAAAAAACTGGAAAATTAACACAGGAGATGAAGACCCGTATTCTTACCTCAAAAGAGTAGCTCTCTACGAGAGGAATGTCTTGCTCATCTATCAGCGTGTATTTTGTCTGCAATTAAAAAAAAATAAATCAAAATTAAATATTCTGCAAGAATAAGTTGCTGTAATTTACTAGGGGGCCTTTTGCATTTCACAACAGCCACACACTAAACAATTTGAGGCAACACATTCTGGGGTAGNTTCAGTGGCCAATCACCAGAAATTTATTTCAAAAATAAAGCTTTTGTTTTGGAGTCTCTACCCAATTAGATCCTCCACAAATTTAAATCTGCTAGATGCAGCAAGGTCTATTCCTTGCAGCAGCATTTCCAGCCACACATTCTGAGGATATGGAGGAATCTCCCTATTGGTCTTCATAAAGCAAAGAAGAAAGCATAAGAAACAAAGACTATCAAGTGTTTTCTTTCTTTTTCAGCCAGCAGCTACAGGCTGTCAAGAAAAAGCCTTTTCAAAGCCTGCTTTTGTGAGAGTATTATTTAAGATCTTCAATTCGATTCGTAGTCTGGGACTGGTAAAAACTGAAGTTATTATTGTTGTTCATCACACAGTCAGCCAGATGTTCAAACTGGATTTGGCATTTTTGTCTATCTATCGAGTCCTTTCTAAGGACCTTGGATAGGCAGGTGTATGTACTGTATAATTAGGTTTAAATGTGCTGCCTATCTCGCCATAGATCTGCCTATCTCTAGGAGGTTCACAATCATAAAAAAAATGAAGAAACGAAAAGGCAGTTTAAACAAAGCAAAAGGGAAACAGCAGAATAAAACCAACAACATCATGCTTGCGGGGGAACTATCAACAGTTCCGAAAGACTCTCCCAACACAGAACTTATTTTCTCCTAAAAGAACACAGGAAGCCTCCTAAAAGACTAGACGCCCATCCGCTGCAGCAGCAGTTTTATGGAAAGCCTTCTCCGGGGTCCCCAACTGGAGATGCACAATCACCCAGCATCCAACCATCTGGGGACTCTAAAGAGCAGACACCCACCTCCAGCCACCCCAATTAAGCCCCAGACCCCTCCCCATTTACCAGCCATGCAATCCTCCCCAAGAACCCTGCCAGAGACCCACCCTGGCCCCAGAATGTCACCCTTTCCCAAGGAACCAAAAGGCACCCCATCTTTTTTTTTGGGGGGGTGCATATAAAACCATCCAAAGGCACCTGCCTCTAGAGAGACATCCAGGCTGGAAGAAGGCTCCTTTCAGGCAGGGTCTCCATACCCCCGCCCCCAATACCCTGACTCCCCATCCTCCCAGGCCCCTGGAGGGAGTGATGGGAGTTGGAGTCCCACCCACGCTTACAGGGTGCCTGACTTTGGGGAGACCCTCCCTTTCCTTCCCCTCCCCCAGGGAGCGGGTGGGGGGTGCAACCGCCCCCCCAAGAGAGAAGGGGGCGAGGAACACCCCCCCCAAGGTGGGCGGTGACGTCACAGAGTGCCCGGTGTGACGTCACCCGCGCGGAGACCCCCCCTTCCCAGGAGGAGAGAGGCAGGGCCCCTCAGGCCCGTGGGGGAGGGAGGGAGGGAGGGGAGAGGGGAGGGAAGGGTCGGCCCGCACCTTGCCCGCCACACGGCCGAGCCTCACGATGCCCAGCTTGAAGTCGGTCATGGCCCCGGCCTGGGCGGAGGAGAGGAGGAAGGGGGGAAGAGGGGAGAAGAAAGAGGAGAAGGAGAGGAGGAGGAAGAGGAGGAGGAGGAGGGGAGGCCGCGCTGGACGGAGACGCCGCCNTTCAGTGGCCAATCACCAGAAATTTATTTCAAAAATAAAGCTTTTGTTTTGGAGTCTCTACCCAATTAGATCCTCCACAAATTTAAATCTGCTAGATGCAGCAAGGTCTATTCCTTGCAGCAGCATTTCCAGCCACACATTCTGAGGATATGGAGGAATCTCCCTATTGGTCTTCATAAAGCAAAGAAGAAAGCATAAGGAACAAAAACTATCAAGTGTTTTCTTTCTTTTTCAGTCAGCAGCTACAGGGTGTCAAGAAAAAGCCTTTTCAAAGCCTGCTTTTGTGAGAGTATTATTTAAGATCTTCAATTCGATTCGTAGTCTGGGACTGGTAAAAACTTAAGTTATTATTGTTGTTCATCACACAGTCAGCCAGATGTTCAAACTGGATTTGGCATTTTTGTCTATCTATCGAGTCCTTTCTAAGGACCTTGGATAGGCGGGTGTATGTACTGTATAATTAGGTTTAAATGTGCTGCCTATCTCGCCATAGATCTGCCTATCTCTAGGAGGTTCACAATCATAAAAAAAATGAAGAAACGAAAAGGCAGTTTAAACAAAGCAAAAGGGAAACAGCAGAATAAAACCAACAACATCATGCTTGCGGGGGAACTATCAACAGTTCCGAAAGACTCTCCCAACACAGAACTTATTTTCTCCTAAAGGAACACAGGAAGACTAGGCAGCACAGTCTTATGAAAAGTCTTCTCCGGGGTCCCCAACTGGAGATGCACAATCACCCAGCAGCCAACCATCTGGGGACCCCAAAGAGCAGACACCCACCTCCAGCCACCCCAATTAAGCCCCAGACCCCTCCCCATTTACCAGCCATGCAATCCTCCCCAAGAACCCTGCCAGAGACCCACCCTGGCCCCAGAATGTCACCCTTTCCCAAGGAACCAAAAGGCACCCCATCTTTTTTTTTGGGGGGGTGCATATAAAACCATCAAAAGGCACCTGCCTCTAGAGAGACATCCAGGCTGGAAGAAGGCTCCTTTCAGGCAGGGTCTCCATACCCCCGCCCCCAATACCCTGACTCCCCATCCTCCCAGGCCCCTGGAGGGAGTGATGGGAGTTGGAGTCCCACCCACGCTTATAGGGTGCCTGACTTTGGGGAGACCCTCCCCTTCCTTCCCCTCCCCCAAGGAGCCGGTGGGGGGTGCAACCGCCCCCCCAAAGAGAGAAGGGGGCGAGGAACACCCCCCCAAGGTGGGCGGTGACGTCACAGAGTGCCCGGTGTGACGTCACCCGCGCGGAGACCCCCCCTCCCAGGAGGAGAGAGGCAGGGCCCCTCAGGCCCGTGGGGGAGGGAGGGGAGAGGGGAGGGAAGGGGCGGCCCGCACCTTGCCCGCCACACGGCCGAGCCTCACGATGCCCAGCTTGAAGTCGGTCATGGCCCCGGCCTGGGCGGAGGAGAGGAGGAAGGGGGGAAGAGGGGAGAAGAAAGAGGAGGAGAGGAAGAGAAGGAGGAGGAGGAGGAGGAGGAGGAGGGGAGGCCGCGCTGGACGGAGACGCCGCCGAGGCCACGCGCCGCCGCCGCCGCCGCCGCCGCCTCGCGCACACCCGGAGCGAGAGAAGGAGGAGGAGGAGGAGGGGCGGGCGAGGGGGCGGGGCCGCACGCCCCGCCGCGCCGCCGGCCTCCTTCGGCCGGCCGCCGCCCAATCAGCGCGCGAGCCGCGCCGCTGCGTCATCGCCTCCGCGCCGCCCGGAGGGGAGGGGCCCGCCCGGCCTCCCGCGCGACGGCGCGACGGCCGCCGCGTGACCCGACCGCCGGCGGCCGCGGCTGATGACCTCACAGCTGTCTCTCTCTCTCTTTCTCTCTCTCTCTCGGCCCCGCCTCCCGCCCCACCCAGGCGGCCTCTTCCTCCTCCTCCTGCATCGCCGGGTGATTAGACTTCCCGCGGCGGGCCGGCCGGCGCATGCGCGGAGCGCTCTGCCCCGCCTTTTAAAGGAGACGTCCCCTCTCTGGGGTGCATCGCCTTCTTAAGTATATCTGCACACACAAGTGTGTGTGTGTGTGAGTGAAGAAGCAGGCATAAGTATGTGCGGGCATACCCATGTAGGTATTATAGAACGTTTCTATTAAATATGTCTACTATAAATGCTTTATATACTGTATACACACACACACACACACACACACACACCCAACTTCGAATTTATTTGCTGGCATCTCTATAATAGTCTTTCAAAATGGCTCAATGAGTGCCGATCAATTTTATGGCTTTTTTTCCACCCAGTTGTTAAATGAATCACTGCAGTTGTTAAGTGAATCATGCAGTCGTTAAGCGAATCCAGCTTTCCCCATTGACTTTGCTTGTCAGAAGCCAGGGAAGGTTAACCTAACCCAGGATGCTGCAGCCCTCCTAAATACACTTCAATGGCCAAATGCCCAAATTTTGATGCTGCAACGGTCGTAAGTGTGAAAAACAGCCATAACTCACTTATTTCCCCAGTGCCGTCGTAACTTCGGACCGGTGCCTGTAACTCGAGTACCGTGTTCAGCTTTGGAAGATGGTTCGTGCATCCTACAGATCTTTCTTGGATTTCCCCATGGAAATCAACAGGACAAAGCCACGCTTGTTCAAGCCATAAACCGTGGTTTGCTGGAGCCACAAAAAAAACAAGCCATCTCATTTTAGCCTGCTTTCCTTTCCCAGATTTAATGGAGACGCTATATATATATAATAGAGGCACTAAAATCTATTTTATAACATAATATATATATTTTTCCCTTCCATTCAGTTGGATCGGATTCTGGGAGACTGCCTGGACCAATGCCTGCAATTTCCTTTGCCCTTCGCTCTTTCCTAGGCGGCTTGTGACTAGCCCAAGGTGTAAGTTTAATAGAGACGCAATATAGACCACAGCTTGTATATGAATGAATGGGAGAAGCATGGTGGCTTCCCCAAGCTGTGGCTAAGCCAACCAGGTCTTGGTGCCCTTCGTGATCCAGCCTCCTCTTGAAAAAAGCCACCTTGCTACGGCCAGCTGACAGGTGACCAATGGCCACACTCCAGCCAAACGGAACCTCGGACGTGAGAATCCATTGATGTCACATATCTGCCATTCCAGGTGACCGAGTATGGTGCAGTCCACATCCCTGGGCCTTCGAAATGGAATCTCAGAAGAAACACATCAAGTTTATGGCTCAGAAATACTTGGACAGCAGCCAGAAAAAGACCCCTCAAACATCATCCATGTATAAAAGGCAGGTACAATCGTTCTCACCGAACGGGAAGAACTATCTATAGCCCTACGTCTTGCCTGGGGTTAAAATAGGCCAGGCCAAGTAAGAGGGTATGAGCAATATTACAGATTGGTTCCCCCAATCTGTGGTTTGTTGCTAAGGCAACTTGAACCGATCCATAATAGTGGGCATTGCAAACGTGTCAATCAGCCAAACAACCCATTTTATAGTTTAGCACATGCTGAGAGACAGATCTATATATGTTCTCCTGATGTTGGGATTTTGAACTGGGGTTTTCGTTGGCGTACTGCCTACCCAACAAGAACAGTCTATTGGCTCATGTTTAGCCAGGATAGTCCTGAAACTGATGTTTGAAATTAGAAAAGGTTAATCTTATGGGACTTCAAGACCCATCTTATTATTTTGCCTAGCCTGGGTTCAAATTCTTATGTGCTTAGAATTTAGAAGGCTTCCCAAGGCAGGACCTTAAAAGTATATTTCTTGAAAGGACTTCATAGGGTGAAGTCTGGTGTTTTGTTTCCAGGGGTCATCGAGGCAGAGAAACTAGTGGGACCCCCTTATTCCCAGACATTCATGGTGGAAAGATAAACAGTAAGTGCAATCAATCCTTCAGGACAATGCTGCAGGTTCCTTTTTAGATTTGTGTTCTCTTCAGTGAAAAAGTTGCACATGCCTAATTGCACTGCAATATAGAGAACATCAGTGTGGCAACTTCAACAAAATTGACTCTCCCTTTCTGATTGCAAAACTGGCTTCCAAATCCCCTGGCCCCATTCTCCCTCTAAAATTCTGCTTTTTTGAAAACCACCCCTCTTAATTAAGGCTGCTTCTAAATTCTTTCTGTCTAGAAGAAACAAAAGCCCAAGGCCGGATGCAGTTCCTATTGAACACGGACAGTCCTGGCCCAGCAGCGTACTCACCTCCCACGATGGCCTGCAGAGAGACTATCGCCCCGTCCTACACGTTTGGTTGGAAGACCCCCCCTCGAGGTACTGGGGAAGGGGTGCAGGGGCCACGGAATTATCACCTTGGCCTGGAGCCATTGCTAAGTCCATCTGGCAGGTAAACTCACCTGCCTTTAAAATGAGGGCGAGGCAGCTCCTTCTGAGAACTTTGTTGAGTCAAATTGGTCAACCCAAGTGTGAGGTTAAATTATGAGGAAGGACTCAAGATTTGAAGTGTTCTCCCCTTGTGCTGCAAAGGTGACTTTTTTATTTTTTTACTAGAAGGCGGAGGGCGCCGCGCGTGGCAAAAGTCTTGGTTCATGAGCAACAATCCCTTCTGGAGGAAAGTGGACTTTAACACCGAAACCAACGTACGTGTGTCACTTAAAACGCAGAATCACAGGAGGCTCCTTCAGATGTAATGTCCGTAAGTCCACCAAGGGCGGACATCAATACACCTTAGTGCAGGGGTCCCCAACGCCGGTACTGGGCCGCGGCATGCCAGCAACCGGTCCGCACAAACAAGCAAAAGCCCATCCGTGGGATGGAGGTAGCACACAAAACCAGGGTCTCCGGTCCGTGGAAAAATCTCTCCACGGAACTGGTCCCTGATGCCTAAAAGGTTGGGGGCCTCTGTCTTGGTGGATCTGCTCTACCTCACCTTTTTTTCCACCCCCCCAGTGGCCTTCTCCTTCACAGTACGGTCAACTCTTAGGAACTAAATCTGCCAACCGGCCAAACACCCCAAATTTCACCTTCGGCCAGAGGGGCGAGTTGTCTTTGATCAACAAAGGTGAGATGGTCCCCAAGAAACATCCTCTGGACACAGGAAGGAATTCCTGGTCTCAGAAAGCCACCAAGGAAAACTCCAGGAGGTTGAGGAACATCTGGAGAACTTGGGCAAGCAGGTCAACAGCACTTTGGCTGACCTTGGAGCCACGTAGGGCCCGGCTTGTTTCGGATGTGGGAGAGAGAATCAGGGAACCAGGCTGTAGAACACCCCAAAGGTAATTATTTCTTCTGTATTCAACTTGCAGGCACCGTAGATGAACCAAGCCCCAATCAATATAACATCGAACGTGCCTACACGCTTATGCTTCACCGGTCACCATCCATCATCATCAACCCTGTCCCAGTCACTCTGTTCAGATGGGTTGAAAAAGGTGAGGAAGGGAGCAATCGGAAAGTCTATGAACACTCTCAGCCATCCAGGTCATAGTTGCATCAAAAGTGGTTTTAATTTTGAAAAGGCAACTGGACTGGGGGGTTTTGAGGAGAAACAAAGATGTCACGCTTCCTATCCTGGAAGGATAGGACCATTTTGGAGAGAAAGGACCGCCGGTTTGAAAGAGGGGTCAATTTTCATTCCTCTTAGCTTCAGAGCAAAATCCAGATATGCAAGCAGACATCAAATGACAACCTGTTTTTTTTTTTTTTTTTTACAGAGGGGACT
The DNA here is from genome assembly GCF_001527695.2 of Protobothrops mucrosquamatus. Taxonomy (NCBI): domain Eukaryota; kingdom Metazoa; phylum Chordata; class Lepidosauria; order Squamata; family Viperidae; genus Protobothrops; species Protobothrops mucrosquamatus. Next base: position 51,087 of record NW_015390092.1, read on the forward strand.
CCAGGTCCAGGGGCTTACAACGTAGACAAAGGGTACAACGCTCGTTTGCCCAGGTGCCCAGGCTTCTACATCCAAGGTGTGAGACGGCCAAAGAAGCACGAAACAGGCCCATTTTCAACACTGTGAAGCTACCACCAACAACAGAACTAGTCTGGGCTCCTTCCCACTCCGTTTCTGCTCCTTGTAATATCTGTGGGCTGCTTGCGGTTAATACATGCTTGCAAAAAAAACAAAAAACCTAAAAGGGCACAATCTCCTGTTTATAACCCTTCTAGGTATCAGGCTGAGTTATATTAGCAAAGGGAGAAGAGAAATAAAGAATATCCATCTATGAAAACTATGAGGACCAAACCAGTAGTCCATTGGAAATGTTTGTGGAATAGAAAACCTGTCATTTAAAAATCAAAAAACGAAGTAGAGAGTTTGCCAATTTTACACTTGAATTACCCCCACAAGGCAAATCTGGTGTAATTGGTTCAAGTCTTAAAAATATAGTCGAGAAAGAACTGGAGTTAACCTGGTGCACTTTTTATTTTTTGAAAAGCGTACAACAACTCTTTCAGCACCCTAAGGGAATCACACCTTAAAAGAGTCCAAGTTAGAGAGGTGATGAAGATCCCATCTTTCATGGCAGCAGCCAAACAAACTACATTTTTTTTTACAGAAGGATAGAAAAACCAAGTTGCAGGCAGTCTGTTCAGGTGGCAGACCTAGTTCTGTTGGGAGAAGGAAAAAAAATAAAATAAAAGGCCGATTCAGTTTATTATTGAGCGACTGGCCCATCATCTAACTGGCTTTTGTGCCTAAGGCAGGACTAGAACTCAATGCCTCCTGGTGATTTGCCCAAATTCACCCAGCCAGCTTCCGTGGCTAAGGTGAGATTAGAACCTACTGTCTCCTGGTTTCTAGGCCAGCACGTTAACCACAGCCCCCAAAGGCTGCAGCTTAAATTTGCTTCCAATCAATTGACTTTTGGGAAGGCAAAATACTCACCGCTGGGCATTCAACTGCCCCGCTATTGATGTCGTCAATAATATCGTGAGGGTGTCTCCCATCAATACTGCAGCCAACCGACTGAGCAGTTCCCAGGATCTCCTTAATAGTGCCTGCAAAAGGGCCATGGATGTCTGAATTCACATCGGTGTCCACCTGCCACAGCATGCAAACTTACTTCCCTATCCCAAAAGGCCAGACGTTCAAAAGGCACAGTAGGCCTAACTGCATAAAGAGTCCCCCCCTTCCCTGATCAGGAGGTGAATTTGTTAATTCCTTGTGTTTTCTTAACACACAAGGTGCTCTCCCAATCATCCATCAACGGTTTATTACACCTTGTTTGGAAATCAACTGCTTCTCCTCTGAGGGCTGTACTTGTTCCAAGCCACCCCAATAACCAGGTGCGTTTGAATACAAGGCGCAAACTTCAGAGGAAAGGCCAAATCTAGCTCACAATCGAACCAGCCATACTTCTAATAATTGTCAGCTTCAGATTCATTTAAGACAGGGGCCTTTAAACCTGGCCCTTGTATGACTTGTGGACTTCAACTCCCAGAATTCCCCAGCCAGGCACACGTTGAAGCCCACAAGTCATACAAGGGCCAAGTTTGAAGACCCCTGATTTTTAAGAAGCGGTCCCATCTTACCTGAGAGCTCCCGGGCCAAGGACCGATGTCTCATCTGCCGGGCAATGTTGACGATCTCATCGAAGCTGACACTGCCACTGTGTTTAACTGTTAGGAGACAAAAAGAACAAAATAGGAGCCCAGTTGGGGTTTTTTTTTGCAAAGAGAGCAGATCACATCTATTAGAAAACTATGCATGCTTGTCCTACTTCTGTTCCCAGTCTTCGGCACAGAGCTACCCACGGGGAGAATAATAGCTCTGTTTCCTTGAAAGGGGGTTTCCTCTCAGCTCACCACTGGAACGCGCAAGCCACGGCTGAAAGCAGGCAGGCACAGTGGCGGGTGGCTGGTGCAAAAGACATCAGTGCTGTGGGGTTCAAGGCCAGTTTCATCCTCACCCCTTAAATAAATAAAAGCAAGCAGACACTCACTGTTCTTCTGCTTCTTGCGATCACGAGGCGGCTCCTTCAGAGCTTTGATAATCAGGGCAGAGGCTGATGGGACCACCTCAATCTATACAGGGTGCAAACAGCCAAATCAGATCTGCTTTTCTGCTCTAAGCAATCCAATCCAGCTCATTATAGCTTCAACAATAATCTATGTCTTGGTGCCTTTAACTGAACCACAGTGCAATCTGGTGTTGGCTGAACTCAAACCCAGTGTGATTTACTCAACAAACTATATTTAAACAAAATGTGCACGAGCCCCATTTGACATTTGTGTGTGGAGCCTGCGAGCTGGCACCATACTTGTGCAATGCCTGAACCATTTACAAGGCGACAAGTTAAGATGGCAGGCCTTTACACAAGGATGCTGTAACAAGAAGCAGGGTTTTGAAAACACGGGTCCGAAATGCAAGCCACCCGATGCTATTCCCAAGCTACAAAATGCAGCCCAACTTTCACACCCTACTGATCATCAGGACCACGTTATTAATCCATCAGGGTCCAGGATTCCCAAAGGGCTTGGATTACAGTCAAGGTCCAGTCTTGGAGACCTCCCACCCAAATAAACTTGAGTGGTACTCATTTTATCGACCTCGGAAGGATGAAAGGCTGAGTCAACCCTGCCGGGATTACAGCTCGGCCAGTCTTGGCACGTTGACCAGGGAGCCATCCCTTGTGGCGTTGTGTGTACCTGTGCTTGCCTGTTCTGAATGGTCAGCTTCACGGTGATCCTCAGACCCTTCCAGTCGCCGGTGGCCTTGGCAATGTCATCTCCCACCTTCTTTGGAGACTGGAAAGTCAGAAGCAGAATTTTTAAGTATAGTTTTTAACAATTAGCTGATCTACGCCAACATTTTGTTTCGGTATTGGCCCTGAAATAGGACAGTGTTTGACTAAACAACTGGTAACTGTCCAGTCATTTAAATTCTCTGCAAGTCAATCAATGCCAAATATTAGCCCAGATGACGTGATTCTAATGGTTAACACCATTAGAAGGGAGACCATTTTGTGGACTTAAGAATCACACTGCTTATAAATCTTCCAACCCACTATTTGGGGGGGAGGGAATAAATTCACCCACCATAGGCGTGGAAAACTGATTGTCTGAAGCAGTTTCTCAACAACTCACACATAATTCACAAGCCTTTTAGGCTAAGTCTTCCAAATGGAGGCAAAACAGGCCACTTTTTGCTTGCTTTAGAAGAGATTAAGGTGGGCCAAAAAGAGATTCTCTACTCAAATTAAATTCCCAGAGACAAACAAAAACAACACTCTGATTCGGAAAACGTAAAAAAGACATACCAAACCCAAAGGTCCGATTTTGGGAGCCAGGGCAGAAGTGGCCCCGACTTCACCTCCGGTGCATCTCAGGAACACTGCCAGAAAAGGAAAAAAAATAAACACAATATAATAAATGATTTAATAAAAATTAATCCTAAACGCTTCCTAGCAGCTGCATGGAGATCTCCACGCTGCCTTCACACGTGATCAATTTAATTATTTTGCAATTCAGAGGGAAACACAAATGGCAACCCAGACCGAGGTTTGTGCAAAGCTAGAAAAACGGGTGAATAAATAATAATCATAAACGTCGGAAGGGACCCTGGAGGTCATCTAGTCCAACCCCCTGCTCAGGCAGGAAACCCTATACCATTTTCAGACAAATGGCTGTCCAGTCTCTTGTATGGCAGAATTAATTATCTTATTAAAACCCCCTTTTTGCGATCCCGTAATCCCTTTGATTAAATTTATATAGCGCCCCTCTCATTTCGTTATTATTTCATCTTCAATCGTCTGAAAAGTGGATGAAATGATGAACTAACCCCCTGATTAAGGGAGGGAAATTGGCTTCAATAGGAAAGGGAACAAGACAACAGGGATCAAAATCAAGGAAAAAAAAAACCAGAAACACAAGGTAGACACGCCAAGAAGCGTTCACACGTGCTGGTCCTGCAGAACGCTCTAACAGGAGAGAACCATTCAGCCGGATTAATGCTAAATGCCGCCTAAAGAGAAGAGCCAGCCGGGCTCCATACCCACCGACTTTGATCTCGTTGGGGTCGAACTTGGGCGGCATGATGGCTACAGTCACGTCCGGCCGACGTCCGAGTCAGATGGCGGCGGATTCACAAAACAAGAACCCGGACCCGCGTCGAAAACTCGAAAGGCCTCGGAAACGCGATGCCGCGGCATATAGCTGCCAAGATCTCGCGAGATCGCGCCAACGGCCGCCTCGACCACGCCTCTTTGCAACGCGACGTCCACCAACCCCCCCATTCTCGCGAGACTTGCGGCTTTTCGCCGCCATGGCTGCTAAGGGCACCGCCGCCGGGGGAGGAAGCGAAACCATTTGAAGCGCCCATTTTGCTCGCGGGCACGGAGGGTGTGGAGCCGGGGGCGAGGCCGCGGCGGCGGCTTGCCGGGACAACCGGCACGGAGGGAGCGGGGGAAAGAAAAACGAAGTGGGCGGTGGGGGGGGAAGGTGAGCGGAGGCGGTTAGTACGGGGCGCGGGGAGGGACAATATCGGCGAGTGGGCGGGGCTTGGCTCCTCCGTTGCTCTCCAGCCCTGGGCGTGGAGTCAAGGAAGGGGGCGTGGCCGCTCCTCAGCCGTGCCCCCTCCTCTGGGCGGGGCTAAGCCAGCTGGTCTTGCAGTTCCTGCATTTTTATATTATTATTTTAGCCGTTGAGGTTTTATTTCTCCCTCTTGCCACAATCAGTCCAGTTGCTTTGGCTTCTGATTAAAAAAAAACCCGGGCCCTCCTTTCTGCCCCGACCCCTGCCTCCTCCTGCTGGCATGACAGCTTCACCTGTTGAGTGTCTGCCTGCATCCCTGCTCTGAGAGTGACTTGTTTGCAAGGCGTTTCCTTGGAAATACATCCAGCCGGATGCCATGGGACCTCCTGGCAGGTAAGAAGGGCTGCAATTTAATTTAGGGGGGGGGGTAGGTGGGAGAAAACGTGGGTCTCTTTGTCAGAGAAGCTGCCTAAATTCTCATCAGAATGAGCTGAGTGGCTGGAAATAAAATAAAATGAAAGGAAATGCTGTTGGTTATGCCTGGCATGGCAGGAAGAGAGCCACATTAATTTATGATAGAAAAAAAATTGGGATTTCTTCCACGAGTGCCTTTTCCAACTAATAATAATATGTTTTTTTTTTGTAAAAAAAAAATCTGTGCTGCCCAATTTCCAGTAATTTCTCAGCGGTATAAATCATCTTATTAAAGGCAGAAGCTTGTTTACAAATGCCAGACAGATCTTTAATTGCCAAGGTCCAGCCAATGTCATTGCTCTAATTGATTATAGTGTTTGCGTGTCTCCCTTAATGCCACAGTTATTTGTTACTTCTATGTAACACGTGACCGATTCGGTCACCCTTTTAGAGATCTGTTTGCAAGCTGTTCAAATATTGGTTTGTGTGTTGCCACAATCCTGCACTTTATACTGTGTGAAAGGAAGATAATTTTATTTCCCCAAAATAACTTCCCTTGAACACTGAAGGATTTCAGATTCACCAAAAACACCTATATGAAAAAAGCGTCTTTTGTTTTTTCCCCCCTATCCACTCTGAAGAGAGAAAACCATCTGAATGTCAAATGGAATTACCTTCCCTTTCAAAAAATCCAATAGTTGGGAAGTTTTGCCTCTTTATTTTATTATTTTTAAAATTTATCAATACAAACCAGAAACAACGCTGTTAACATTGATATATGAAAATAATTGGCCATTTCAAATTGGCTATTAATCTCTTCGGAAGCTGTAGCTTTTTATTAAACGCGTATACATATTTTGTCCAGCAATTTTATTTGTATAGTAACAATAATGCAAAGGAAGATACCGAATTGGGGATATATTCTTGAAGGAAGCTATTAATTTTCACAGGTCTGACAATAATGGGCTTTGTGGTTATTCTCCATCCCATCTTAAATTAAAATCCCGCAAATAAATCTGTTTGCAAGGGCAAAGTTTTCGGGCTGTTTTTCTCTGGAGGATATTGTATGTGAGGGAGCCAGGAAATTCTCCTCCCTCTCCAAAAAATAAAAATAAAAAAAAATACATCCTCGGGTGTTGTAGTCTTTAACAAATGTGGACTTCCTCCATTGTATATGTTGTGAGATTGAGACATCTCTAACAATACTCAGAATGAAGGAAGTTTACAAAGAGGATATGGTTTTGTGCCTTAAGGCAGTTTTTTACAGTAATCATTCCACGTAAACTGCCTCCTTTGATTTTTCTGGCTGTCAAAATGCACAGCGTGAAGCCCAGTCTGTTCACTGGGAACGCAATAGAGATTAAACAATGCGGGGGGAAAGGATCTGACTTAAAGCCAGATCATGATGACTTGAGGCAAAAAAAGATTGATTATGTGCCATAAACTCACTACTGTCTCTTAGCCATCTCATAAATAGATCTTCTCTGTGACGATCTGTCCCTAATTGCACTTTAGGGGTTAATAACTACCCAATGAGGACGCTTAAGGATTTTTTATTTATTTTTTCCTGGATTGGGCCTGGCCACTTATATTACTTTGTTGATGAACCATGGCTGTCCTCTAAATGTTGACATGTGCTACTAATGGTACGAAGAAGGTCTTAAGCAGGAGGATAATTTAATGAGAGAATGGTGGGGTCCTTGGTGGTCTCCAAGCTTGGTTTTCTTGCACATGTTTTATGACCCAACTAGGTAGTATCATCAGTGCTACCTAGAAGGGAGTGAAGCTTCGTAAATGAAGGAGGAGGATGGCGGGATCCTTGGTGGTTTTCTTACAGACATTTCATTACCCAACTGAGTAGCATCATCAGTGCTAGAGGGGAGGGGAGGAGGAAGAGGAAGAGGAGAAGGACTCTGGGTCCATTCTGGTTTTCTTGAAAACATTCCATTACCCAGCTGAGTAACCTCATCAGGGCTCCGACGAGAGAACTCCTACTTGGCATTTTCAAGAGGACATCCCTATCTTAATGACTCATCTTCATTTCCGTTGGCAATCAGCCAGTCTTCGCCTCCGCTTACCTTCCAGAGGTTTTGTCCTACACCTCACCTTCCCTGATCATTGTGCTTGGAGGCTGGGGCTGATGGGGATTTGTGCCTAACAGCAACTGCAATCAAAGACAGTGGGTGTCAAAGATAGGTTGTCAAGATGATAGGTTGTTAAGATAATGTTCATATCCGAGGGTGGGGTAGGCAGAACCTGCCGGGCAGGCTAGGCTGCCGATGACTTTACCTGGGATGGATTCTTGATCTTCCTGCTACTCAGATTCCGATTGCCATCCTGCTGAACTGGGATAAATGGAGACAGGAGTCAAGATGCCGCTCTTCTTTCGGAAAAGGAAGGCGAGCAACGAAGCCCGGAAACGCCTAGAATATCAAATGTGTCTCGTAAGTCATGAGAAGACAACCAAGTCCTAAATAGCTGGCCCCACCACTCTATCAGAAAACTGCTTGGGTTGTAAGGTGGGTAGAAGGTGTTTCTCAGAAGCTTCCTGAGGGACCACAGTAGAAGAAGTCTTCTCTCGTCCTGCTCCTCTGAGGTGGGATAAAGCTCTTGGCAACCACAGTTGACCACTGCTCTCTTAAGTTACAACATCTCCCCAACCTTGTGACTTCTTCATCTCCCGTCATGGCTATGTAGAAGTTAATAGGCCGTGACTTCAAAGACCCCGAGGACCTGCTAACTAAGTAGGGTTTGTTTACTAGAAGATCCCAAGGAAACTACCGTAGAACACGTTCAGTTCTTCACACTTGGGAAATTCACCATATTGTTCAGTTCCACCTTTTTTCTAGCTGGCTTTTACCGTAACGGTAGAAGCTGAACGAAACACTAATTTGAGGTCAACTGAAATGATTCCCCCCCCCTTGATTTTTGCCGCCAATAATCTACCTATTATTTTCAACAGGCAAAGGAAGCGGGAGCAGATGATATTCTTGACATCTCCAGGTGTGAACTTTCTGAGGTAGGTTTTCTCCATTTCTAGTTCCTGGTGGGTTAGTCGCCCAAACGATGGCAACTGTTAGGATGGGAACTTTGTAGTCATACAGGTAGTCCTCAACTTACAACAGTTCGCTTAGTAACCGTTGGAAGTTACAACGGCTGTGAAAAAAGGGACTTGCGACTGTTCTTCACCCTTAAGACCGTTGCAGCCTCCCCAGGGTCACGTGATCGAAATTCAGACGCTTGGCAACTGACTCGTACTTATGGCGGTTGCAGTCATAAGGTCGTAAAACGGGGCAAAATTCACTTAAGAACTGTGTCGCTTAGCGACAGAAATGTTGGGCTCCGTTGTGGGCGTACGTCGAGTTATCTTTTTTTTTTCTTTTTAGCTTCCCTACGGTGCCTTTTCGACCTGCAAAGTATTGCAGAAGAAGGTAAGAAAGAAGCGCCGTTTCCATTTTGAAAAAGGACACTTCAGAGTTACTATGAGGAATTTCACCAAATACCTTGAATTTCATTAAAACGCTTCTAGAAAATTCTCTCCAGGGCCAGAAAGGAGTTCCTCAAATTCTCAAAATGGCGAGAAATCGGCTTTGTTCAATATTTCATCCACCCCGCCTGTTGCTTGCATTTAGATTCAGACTTCTCTTTGATCAGATATACTGCGTATCTCAAACTCTTCTATTAAATTCTTCCATTTGTACTTTCAGATAACCCAGTTTAACTGGTCTCTCATTTCCAGGTCAGCAAACAGCGCAGACCATAATCTAACTCAGTTTCCAGGGGAAGCACCTAAATAATACTTTATGGGCAGAAATGGTTTCTTAATCGGGGCGCATGTAGAGGGCATCGGGGACCCCCTTGAAGAACAAAAGGAAGAGCTGCCCAAAGATAAGAGGGGCTTAAACGCAAGCTTTAAAAAAAAAGTAATTGGAGAAAACAGACAAGCTCCTTCCTAATTGACATGAAGATAATTTAGAACATAGAATATATAATAATAGAGATGGAAGGGAACTTGGAGGTCATCTAGTCCAACCCCCTGCTCGAGCAGGAGATCCTATACCATTTCGGACAAATGCCTGCCCAGTCTCTTTTTGAAATTGAAGGAGTTTGATGCACATTTAGACATGCCAGATTTAGGCTTGCAGTGACCAATATGCCACTGAATTCTTGCCCTGGTCTACCTTCCATTGTGTGTTTATGTGACTCTGAGCTAGCCTTGATTCTTCTTAAGCCATATTTTGTCATGTATAAACCACAATAATTAGCTTCATATGCTTCCTAAACTCCTAAAACAAACTTTACAGGGGTCAGGAGGATGCATTCAATCCTCTAGCCCAATATGATGGTTTAATCCAGTGTGTGATCCAAATCATAATATCATTGTCCTGTTGTAATACCTTCTACGGTGTTTTTCTTTCAGGTGCTGATCGCTCACACCAATTTTTTGATGTCCCTCGTCCCCAAATCCTGCAGCCTCTCTAACCTTGTAACAATAAAGGTGATTCGCAGTCCTTTTCATCAACTATTGTGGAAGCTTGTAAAGATCCAGAATCGAAAGAACAAGCCGTTAAACATAGTTTAGAACTGCCTGTATTTTAACCACTTTTCAGGGGGGGGCAGTCCGAAGCTGCGGTGGTATTCTTGCATTCCCAGTTTCTGGATGACAATCCCATCACCCTTGGTGGTTCACCGTGGAGGCTGGCCAGAAGATTATTGGAACAACCTCTTGAGAGAGAGTGGATTGTTATGGATTTCTTTTTATCTCCTGTTCCAGGTTTTAGATCTCCATGATAACCAGCTGACCTCCCTTCCTGCCGATATCGGCCAGTTGATTTCTCTCCAGGTAAAGAAGTTGCGGATGCTCGGGAACTTTTGGCACTTTCAGGAACCAATGTGGCCCTTTCTATCCCTTTCGAGGTGATTCCACACTGGCACAAAGTCACGGACTGAGATTTATAGATCGCTCGGGGTTGACTCGGCAGCTTTAAGACGGGCATGTTGTCCCTTGACGCCGTTTCTGTTCTTCGTAGGTTTTGAATGTAGAAAAGAACGTTTTAAAAGCTCTTCCGGACTCGATTGGGGACCTTGTTCAGCTTCAGACGCTGAATTTGAAAGGTATGGCAAAACATTTGTCCGCGTGTATCTGGAAAGAACAACCGTTCTGGTTTTTAACTTACACTTTTTTGGGGGGGAGAAAAAGATGCAAGAAACAGTGGATTCAATTGAAAGTTTGCTGATAATGGTTCATTTTTTCCAGTTTAAAAATGTTAGAAGAAGACGTGGCCACCTTGAGTTTTGCATCCAAGGGATATAATCACTGGGCTTCCACCATAATTTAGCCTAGCAGGAATAAATTTTGCTTTGGAGGCCTAAGAAAGAGTTCCAAAATTGATTTTTGTTTCCCAAATGAAGGCAAACGTACACGTCCCAGGATAACGTCGCAGGATCCAATCTGGGTCGGTCACAGGATTCTTGTTTTGATTTTTGCTCGTTGCTTGAAGCCAGATCCAGTCACAGTTGATCCTCTGTGCTACAGCTGATAAAAGAATAAGATAATTTCAAAGCTGTACATTTGGTGACCGTTTCCATTAGCCATGGGGAAGTCCAAAGTGCACATTAGGGATCAACCAGTACAAACTACAGTTAAACTAAAACTAAAGCTGAAAGCCTCCAGAGGGCAGCTTGGTATAGTATAAACCAGGGGTCTTCAAACTTGGCAACTTTTAAGACTTGTGGACTTCAACTCCCAGAATTCCTTAGCCAGTTTGAAGACCCCTGGTATAACCAAACCCCTGCGTCTTGAGTGCATAAGTAATCAGAAGCCTTAAGAGCCCTGCTGATTATGAGTAAATAAAATCAAAATGCAGCTTAACAACTGTCTGAAGTTTCAAGAGTCAAACTGGAACAGATTCTCCATGCCTGCCAAATGTTTTTACTTTCTGCTTTCTGTTTTTTCCTTGCAGGCAACAAGCTCAAGCAACTGCCCTCCACCCTGGAGGGCCTGCGGAGTCTGCGAACATTGGACATCAGTGAAAATTCGGTCCAGGAGTTGCCGCAGACACTGGCTCACATCCGAACCTTGGAGGTAGCGTTACAAGCTTGGCTCGAAGTTGGCCTGTCCCTTAGGCCGTCGTTCTTACAAACGGTTCATTTAGTCGCAACGGCACTGAAAAAAGGGACCCAGGGCCGTTTCTCACACTTAATAACCGTTACAGCATCCCTGTGGTCACAGGATCAAAATTCAGACTCTTGGCAACTGACTTTACGACGGTTGCAGTGTCCCGGGGTCATGCGATCCCCTTTTGTGACCTTATTACGAGCAAAGCCAGTGAGGAAGACAGATCCATTTAACAACTGTCTTACTAACTTAACAGCTATAGCACGAATGGTCGTAAAATGGGGGCAAAACTCACTTAACAGATGTTTCAGCCACATAAAACTTGGGGCTGCCTTGTGTTCTCGTATATATCAAGGACCGCCTGTAAGTTACATCAGCAAGATTTCGGGTCCTGGCTTAATCCAGATTGACGGCAGCTCCGGTGTGTGTGTGTGTGTGTGTGTGTGTGTTCCTCTCTGGCAGACGCTGTCCCTGGATGCTTCAGGAATGGTTTACCCACCGGGTGAGGTCTGCAGCATTGGCACCGAGGCCATCCAGCAGTTCCTCTGTGACCGTAAGCAAAAGGGAGACTCTCGTTGCTTAGCAACGAAAAGTTTGGGCTCAATTGTTGGCCTACGTTGAGGGCTACCTGTATCGCACAGACCCATGTGACATTGTGATGTGTGGGTTTCCTTCCAGAACTGGGCACAAAATACAACCCTCCCTCTCAGTATTTACTCCCTGTGTTGGAAAGCGAAGGCGAGGAGACATCAGTGGATGGCGTCCGGAGAACAGCTGACAAATACATGGAAGATGAAGCCGAGTGGCAAGTGAGTGTTAACTCTTCCCAAAATATACAAGGATGCCTTTTTAGGAGATTTTTTTCCCTAAACTCACAGGAACCAGTTTTATGGACTGGCCTCCAGCCAGGGCGTTTCCCCGTAGAGCTTGTGTAGAACATCTACTTTCTGGCGAAGTCTACCCCAAAAAACAGTTGCTAGACAGAGACACAAAGGAAAGCGACCGGTTTTCTCTGAATTCTGTTCCCACGAGAACAGCGGGCGGAAGCAATAAAGTCATTGTGGTTATTTGCACAGTCAGCCAGATGTTTAGACTGGATTTGGCCTTTTTGTCCACCTATTGTCCACCTTCCCAAGAACCTGGGATAGGCAGATGTTGTTCTTTGATGGTGTTCAAGGACTGACGGCCGGATGTAAGCTGTTTCAAGTCAAGCTGCCTTTTGCAATGAACCAATGGGGATTTTTATTTTTTTGTCAATGCCACAGTGTCCAGTGTTGTTGTTATTACGGTTTGTTGCACAGTCAGCCAGATGTTTAGACTGGGTTTGGCATTTTTGTCTACCTGCTGACTCCTTCCCAAGGATCTGGGATAGGCAGATGTTGTTGTCTGATGGCATTAAAGGGATCGTCCCAGGATGTAAGCTGTTCCAAGCCAAGCTGCCTCTGGCAATTGACTAATAGGACGTTTGTCAATGCCGATAGTCAATTGCAAAATTGTTATGTATGAAACTTGCACACCGCTAGTCTCCCGATGACTTTTGGTGACTCACAACAATCAAAGAAATTACAATCAAAGGCTAAAGGCGGAGATGAATAGCCAGGACTTCCCAAGTCTTCTGAAGAAAAACAAAACCACACCATGTTTGCGTTCAGCTGCTGGTTAAAATCAGTCTTGCTTACTTCTCCGTTTACTTTCATTGCAGAACAAGTTTCTAGACTATGAGAAGCGAAAGGTAAGACGCCCGTGAGGTCTCCCTCCCTACTCCTCGTTGTGGGATTGGCCAACCTGTTCCATTCATCTGCTGATGGGAGGTGACATAAGGATTAAATCAGAGGTCCCCAACCTTTTGGGCACCAGGGACCGAAACGTGGAGAGAGGTTTTTCCACAGACTGGAGAGTGCGTGGTTTTGTGTGCTGCCTGCATCCCACAGATGGGGCTTTGCTTGTTTGTGCGGACCGGTTGCTGGTATGCCACAGCCCAGTACTGGTCTACAGACCAGGGGTTGGGGACCCCTGGATTAAAAAATAACCACTGTAGAAAATCAGATATTTTGCTTAGGATCACTTCCTGGTTCAAAAGGCCCTGTGGGTCAAAGGACAGGCACAGACTATCTTCTCTTCCAACTGTGTTTGAGAGAGAGAGAGAGGCCCTGAGCTGAATACGGCGAGATCAGGGTTATAAATCGGCAGAGGTCTCTGTTCACCTGATAGGAGCAGAAGATGCAGGAGAAGCTGGAATTTGAGCGTTGGCTGGATCTGGAGCAGAGAGAACAAGTCCACTTGATGCATCAAAGTCACGTCCAGAAAGGAGAATTTCTCCAAAGCATGAAAGAGGTATAGGGCATCTGCACCTCCAGTTTTTCCCCATTCCTACCACAGATACCTTCACGCCAGATCGTTGAAGCCTAGCAGTTGAATTGAGGACGTACCGCTGTAGACTTGATTGTGAGGAAGTGGGGCAGGAACGGGAGGAATTCCAGGCAGAAATAATTCACAGAGGAGAGAAGACAGCAATTTGCAGCTAGTCCTCAACTAACAGTTGAGCCAACCTTTCCGTTGCTAAGTAAGACAGCGGTTAAGTGAGTTTTGCCCCATTCTACGACTTTTCTTGCCAGATTTGTTTTAAGTGAATCACTCTGCTGGTAAGTTAGTAATATAGATGCTAAAGGAATCTGCTTCCCCTTTGACTTGGCTTGTTGGAAGGGGATCTGGCATTAGATTTGACACAAATCAGGCTGAATCTGAATTTCCTTGCCATGTGGCTTCAGCATCGGGAATGGCTTTCCCTCTCAAATTTCAGGAGCAGATGAAACTGGAGGAAGGCCTGACCCGCCATCAGCAGCGCCTGGGGACCGAGCGCTTGAAGCTGCTGGATCAGCTGAAGCAGATGGAGCAAGGGGTGGCCAGCAGGATCCAGAAACTGCTGGAAGATAACCAAAGGTAAGAGATCCGCTGAGCAGAAGAGGGGAAATCAGTTGGTGTCTGGAAGCCATAGAATCAATTCTACACCTTTGTAGATCGGAGGGGTGGGTTCAAGTAGTCCTCGACTCACCAGCAGCAGCAACAACACTTAGACTTATATACCGCTTCGTAGTGCTTTGCAGCCCGCTCTAAGCGGTTTATAGAGTTAGCATACCGCTCCTCAACAACCTGGGTCCTCATTTTACCGGCCTCGGAAGGATGGAAGGCTGAGTCAATCTTGAGCTGATCAGGATTGAACTGCTGGCAGTGGGCAGAGTCAGCCTGCAATACCGCAATTCTAACCACTGTGCCACCACGGCTCTTACGACTTAACAATTTACGACTACAATTGGGACCGGAACTTCTGTTGCTAAGCTGTCATTAAGTGAGCCATACCCAATTTTACAACCTTTGTGGCGTGGACGTGAAGCGAATCCAGCTTCACCCATCGATTTGCTTGTGGGAGGCCGGCTAAGAAGGTTTATCAATGTTGATCACGTGACATTGCACCGGTCGTAAATACGTGCCGGTTCCAAAGGCCCAAATTTTGATCAAGGGATCGATCACAGGATGCTGCAATGGTCAAGGACTGGTTGTAAGTTTTTTTTTCCAGTTCTGTTGTAACTTTGATTGGTTGTTAAATGAAGATCCAAGATCCAGACTTAGTAGTCCTTAGCAGAGCTGATCAGCATAAAGGCTGGATGGTGACTCTTTGTTTATTAAATCTTTCTAGGCAGAAACAAAGTTCTGAGATCTTGAAATCCCTCGAGAACGACCGGTGAGTTTCCTGCTTTTCTTGGCCACGGTTCGTTGCCTTCTCAATTGCTCCCAAACCAGGAATCCTGATTCACCAACCATCATAGCTGGTTCCAAATGAAGCAAACTGGGGGTGGATAAAACGTGACTCGGCCCGCAAGCTAGCAACCAAGACAATCTTTTCCTAAACTCTTGTGACTGAACAGCAAACCTTACAACCCTTTGGTGGGCCAATGCTCACCCCAAACATCTCCAGAAAAAAATACTCCAAAGTTTTCCACGGGGACAAGGAGACACCAACATCAGTGGGAGAGGGGAGGGGGGAAGGAAATCTGAAAATTGGGCATCCTGAGAATGTGTAGCCCAGCTTGAACCTCGCAAGTGGGGTGAAGGGAAAAAGATGGTGGAGATGGAACTCTTGAGAAAAGTTGAGGGGAACCGAAGGGCCTCTGACTTCTCTTGCATCTCTCCTAGGATCCGGATGGAGCAGCTGATGGCCATCACTCAGGAAGAAACGGAACAGCTGAGGAGGAAAGAAGTAGCCGGTAAGTACAGGGGTACCTTGGTACTCAACGGCTTTGAGAGTCATCGAAATTGGGACTCGGCTCATTTTGACGTGAACATTTTGCCTCGGTACTCCTCGTTCGTTTGGTACTCAACGCACAAGCTAGAACTTGTCGCTATCGGCTGCTTTGTGACTCACTACATTATTCCTTATGGGAAAAATTCATTTGCTTCTCATTGTTTTTGGTACTCATCACTCCTCCCCGGAAACAATTAACGATGAGTGCGGAGGTACCCCTGTGTGGCCGTTGATGGGGCTCAAATGCTTGCCCTGTCATCTCCATCTTGCTGTGTCATCGTCTTGGAGGGTTGAGGAGCTCAGCCCTTGCCAGAGAATCCCTGCTGGAGATGTGTGATCTGTTTTCTTTTATTCATTTTTTCCATGATTTAATCTGTGTCGCCTCTCTGTGGCTCACCACCATGAAAAACCAGAGCAAATATAAATAGAAACAGCCACCATACTAAAATAACTCTTTTTTAAAGTTTTTGTGGCACTGCAGGCATGGATTATACTTACCTGGCAACTGAAATTATGCCTTGTGTTTAAGGGTTAAAGTTAAGGCTATTAACTCTTCTTTTTTCCCCAATTTCCCTCTCCCAGCGGCCATGAAGCAGATGTTGTCTGAGACCTACAAGAACAGACTTCTTCAGGGGGCCTATGAGTCTCGCCGGCAGGACCTGGTCAACCAGACGTGTTCCAGGTACTGAAGAAGACGTGGATTGGGGGAATGTTATTTTCATGGGTGTGCCAGCCCAGTAAAGAGCCTGGGAAAACAACTGTAGGCACCCATCTCTCTGCAAGAACGTGGCAAGTTAGGCTAGCAGAGGAGGAACGCTGGGTCCAACCTTACGTAGCGTCAATTTGAACCTGATTCCCTCTGATTTTAATTTAATTCTCAGTCACAAGACTAGGGAAATCTCTCCCTTTGTGGAAGTTCTCCAGAACGTTGTGGAAGTTCTCCAGAACTTTGTGGGACCTGCTAGGTGAAGGAGTTGGGAACCTCCAGAAAAAGAGAGGAAAGCTGTTCCTAGAAGTCTACTTTCACCTGTGGTGAAGCATCTGAGCAATATAGGTCCTACTCCTTGTGGGAGAATCCAACTTTATCAGGTTCTGATGCCAGACTAGGAAGAGAACACTGCCTACCTGACCTCTTTGAAAAATCCAAAATACTTAAAACAATTTGAAGGAGACATAATTGGTAGTGTTGGCCTATGTTAACCCATAAATCCAAGTTCATAGACCATACTTGCTGTGTTCTCCTACGACTTGAGGCTCAAAGCAGTCAGGGCCCCTTTCCCCAAGAACTCTTCTCTTTCAGCCTTGCCAAGATGGATGAGAAGTTCCAGCAGATCCTGGCTTGGCAGCAGCTGGATCAGAACAAAGCCATCAGCCAGATCCTGCAGGAGGTATTATGGGGGGGTGGAAGGGTATTCATTCATGGTAGAAGGAATTAAGCAGAACCTTGACTAGGAGAACGAACCAATCTTGGAAGCCACCTTAATCATTGACCAAGCGTTGATTTCTCTGGATCAATGAAGAGGCAGGCAATGGATGTGCTTGAGATGCATTGGGCTACAATTCCTATCAGTACAGCCAATGGACAAAGACAATAGGCCCTGTAGTCAAAGTCTAGAAAGCTAGAAGATTCCTCCAGTGGACTCCAGCATCCAACGTTAGATGCTCTTCGGGCTTCAGGCTTTCCCAGCCATTGCTTAGAAGCTCCCTTCACCCTTGAAGTGATCTTAACGGGAATTTCTTTGGATCGCTAAAGCCAGAACTAAGCAAATTAGGCTTGAGGTTGTGTTGTCATACAAACATAGCTTTGAATCAAGCCTCAAATGGAGAGAAATCCGATGAGATTCTGTTAGATCCACTTAAAAACGGATCTGTATGTCTTAGAAACAAATGTCTTTGCACAGGTTCACAAGGCGAACTCTAGAGATGGGGGTCCTTGCCCTGTTGTTTGTCTCTTTAAAAAAGTCTAAAAAGAACCCCAGTTTATTTCTGGCCGAAGAGGGCAAAAGGTCACATTTTTGCCTCCCCGTGCCTTGTTTTAAGGCTTCCCACCTGGTTTGGCCTTTCTTGGAAACTCGATCCTGGACCTTGGTCTCCTTCCACAAAGCAGTTGTTCCGCTCTTGTGGTTTGACAACAAGACTCCAGGCTTTTGGAGGCTGTTGTCACATTAACTGACCTTTCTGGGGAATTCAGGTGGACTTCACACACTTGTGTTCTTTCTGCAAAGATCTTTGCTTTGGGAATATTCTGATAGTGGGACCCTGCGTTATTCATCTGTGCAATTGCAATTCTTTAAATTTGGTAACAAAAACGTAGCTTTTCCAAATCTATATCTATCTATCTATCTATCTATCTATCTATCTATCTATCTATCTATCTATCTATCTATCTATCTATCTATCTATCTATCATCTATCTATCTATCTATCTATCTATCTATCTATCTATCTCTATCTCTCTGTGTCTATTTATCTATCTGTGTCTGTCTATCTATCTATCTATCTATCTATCTATCTATCTATCTATCTATCTATCTATATCATCTATCTATCTATCTATCTCTGTCTATCTATCTCTATCTCTCTGTGTCTATTTATCTATCTATGTCTGTGTCTGTCCGTCCGTCCGTCCGTCCGTCCATCCATCCATCCATCCATCCATCTATCTATCTATCTATCTATCATCTATCTATCTATCTATCTATCTATCTATCTATCTATCTATCTATCTATCTATCTATCTATCTATCTATCTATCTATCAATCATCAGGCTTCCGGAAATCTTTAGAGTACCTAAATCAGTGTTTTGATCTATATCTGACTCTGCAATGTTGACGAGGATCATCCATTGCTTAAAGTCAAGTGTGTATTTTGCAAGTGGGTGGAATAGAGATCCCAGACTCAGTCAGTCTCACTTTTCTGTAAAAAAAAAAAGGTGCCAGGTAACATAGGTGAAAAAAGACCCACCCTTGTCTGCGAACTCTAGAGAGCTGCGACCACCGTGTAAATACAGCCCTGGATTAAATAGACTTGTCTAATGATGCAGAATTTTCACACTAGGGAGGAAGGACCTCGTAGCTTAGTGGGTAGGTCATCCTGGCTTGCTTCCATCCTGGAAAGCTTGCTGGAATGTTTTTGAGTTCATGGTTGGAGAAAGAGAATTAGGAGTGAGGGAAGAGAGATGGACAGACCGTTGGTCTCGGGTAATTTAAGGCAGCTTCCGATCCTCACAAGAACTCGGGTCTCCACCTTTTAGAGCGAGATGCAGAAGGCAGCCTTCGAAGCCCTCCAGGTGAAGCGAGACGTCATGCACTGCCAGATCAGAAACCAGGTGAGTGCCAAAGTTAAGACTTGGGAGGAGATGCAGGGGAGGGGGGAGGCCGCATCACTCATCCCTTCCTGAACTGGAAGACGTCTTTCTCAAACCTGGCCTGGGTACCCATCCTGGTCAGAAGAGGAGAACTTGGTAGCCGGGACAAGTCATGTTTTTTCTGGGCCAATCTACTATGCCTCCCCTCTGGGACGGCTTTGCTGCGCTCCTCCCACCCTTCCGACGGTCCATAAAAACCTCATCTCCATGGTTCTGTTTCCATGTGTTTGTCGTCATTTGTTTCTGTTGCTTGTCCGAGACTCATTTTGACCAACATTGACGCCCCCACCGCTTATGAACGCAGGATCACTGCCGGAGGGAACGGTTTGCCAGAGGCCCATAGATGGTAGAGTTTGCAATTTCTCCCACCTTGTTCCCCTGACTGCACCTTTTCTCCTTGTCTAGTGGGTTCCTCAGGCCTAACAGGTGGTGGACAAGGGTATTGGTGGACTCTCCTGTTCTCTGGTGGCTTCGCTGTGGCGCTACAAGCTCTGGCTCATCCCAAACCACATCCTGAGCCTTCCAGAGAGGCCACGGAAGCTTCAGAGCTCTCCCTTTTGAACGTCACGTCTTCCCAAAAAGAAGCTGGATATCCAGAGCTTGTAGCTTCCATTCATTTGACTCCACAAAGTATTCCAGATGTTTCAGGGTTGTACGGGGTGCTTCCCTGGCTGTCCTCACGTCTAGGGTGACATACGAAGAAGGAACGTGTCTGTGGGGATGCCCAGTCCTCCAGGTCAGGGCTGTCCCAAAGCTGCTTTCTCAAGACTTCCTTGTTTTTCTCTGAAGACCTTTTGCTTCTTCTCCTCCAAGAAGCTTCTTCAGCTCTGACTGGGTGGTGGGGCACCCATTTGCACCACTCAGGTGACCCTGAGGACACAGATAAACCTCCGGGTGGCCTCAGCAACTCTCTGAAAGAAGGCAAAACGACCAGCTGTCTGCAAGGAGTATAAATCCTTCCATTCCTCCACCATCCAGTCGGAGCTGAAGAAGCTTCTCGGAGGAGAATTCCCTGTCCAGTTTTGCCAGGAACTCTGAGCAGTTACCCAAATCTGTTTGGCTGAAGGAAGTGGAGTTCCTCTCCCCCCCCCCCCCCGGCCGCCCTCCAAAAAGGCCGGTGTGATTAGGAAACACACACACACACACACACACAACCACCCACTTCCCTTATTTCATCTTCTCCGTAGATTAAGTTAATAGAGAGAGAGTTACTCGTTGAGTGGGTCAACCTCAATTTCTCCGTCGTCGACCTGTGCCTCCGAGACGTCCATACAGTGGGGAAGGGGAAAAGTCTGGTCGTGGGGGAGGACGAACCGAGGGAGGAGGAGGAGGAGAAGGAGGAGGAGGGACTAGAGACGAAATCGTTGAACCTCTCCTTCCGAGTCACGTCAAAAGGGTCAGGGGGCAGAGGACCTTTTGCCCGACAGCCTCCTGCAAACGCTGCCAGGATTCTGGAGATCGGTCGGCCTAGAGATGTGGGAGGGGTTGAGCAAGAGGACCCTGTAAGAAGCCGGGCTGTGACTGTCAAGTCAGAAATCACAAGAGGGAATCGTGACACTAGTGGGTAGCAGGAAGTGGGTGGAAGGGAATGGAGGTCGTCCTTGACTCACGAACCGCAACGGAGCCCCAGATTGCTAGGCAAGGGGAATTTTGTCCCGGTTGACGACCTCTCTGGTCTCCGTTGTTAAGTGGATCGTTTTCATCGTTAAGCAAGTCGCTCGGTTGTTAAGCGAATCTGGCTTCCCGGTTGACTTGGCTCGTCGGAAAGTCGCAACCATCGCCAAGCATCCGAATTTTGAACACACAACCCTGGGGGATGCTGCCGCCATCGTGAGTGTGAAAATGGTCACCAGTCACTTTTTTCAGTAATTTAGAATGGTCACTAAAGGGACGGTCGTTAAGTCAAGGACCACCTGCGTAAGCTGGCTGAGCATTTCATATTTTCCCCCCTATGGTTTCTTTCTGGCTATTTTTGCTTCAGTGTGTGCTTATCCCACCCACCCCCTTTTACCAAAAGGACACCATTCCAGCTGGCTCATTCCATCTCTCCAGCTGCATGAATCCCGTACGGGCGCTAAAACCAAGGTTGCATGTCTTTTGGAAAAGAACTTTTGTGGGGGGGTTTTACAAAAAAGGATCCTTCGTTTCTAGTCCTCGTGGACATAGAACGCATCGCACAACGTTCTCTTTAAAACCAAAACAGGAAGGGAGCCTTTAAGAAGCTAACAAATCAGCGCCATGAAGATTCAAAGATTTATTATTATTATTATTATTGATGTTACTGTACCCTGCTGGCTGGAATTTCGGCAGCGAGGCTGAATTTGGGCAAACTCTGGGAGACAGCTGAGGACGGGGGGTGGTCCTGGCATGCTGTGGTCCACAGGGGTTGTGTGAAAAGTCACAAGAAGGCTCTGCTAGATGATGGAGTCTCAGGCTAATTGATAAGCAGGGGGCAGGGAACATTTTGAGCCTTGCCGAATTTTAACTTCCAACGGAAAGTGCCAAGTTTTAAAAATCGGGGAGAAAAAAGATGGGGGGCTGTGTTCCAGCCAGGGAAAGAAGGAAGGAAGGAAGGTTCAGTCTCCTTCTAAAACACACCCACAACCATGTTGTGTTGCAGGAAGCAATTGGAGAGCAACGGCGCACTTTGAGTTATCTGCTGCAGCAGCTGCTGAAGGAGAAAAAAGAGCGAGAAGAGGAACTGCAAGCCATTCTGGTAAAGGGCCTGGTGGGGGGGGGGGGGGGGGCAGCTTGCCTGCAGTACCTATTTATCTACTCGCACTTGCGTGCTTTCCAACTGCGAGGAGCTGGAGCAAGGGACGGGGGCTCGCCCCGTTGAGCGGCTCTTGGGTCTCAAACCTGGGTGGTCAGTTTTGCAGCTGACAACCTCAGCGTCTTTAACCACTGAGCCCTCACACACACACACACACACATATCCCTCTGTAGTTGTAGCTTTACAATAAACAAGAATGAGGGCATCTGTGGAGAACTTCACCTGCTTGGGGTCAACCTTACCAGGATGGATGAACCAAAGACTGGCCTTCGTTTAGGGCAGGGGTCCCCAACCCCCCGGTTCGTGGACCGGGACCGGTCTGCAGCGTGCCAGCAACCGGTCCACACAAACAAGCAAAGCCGCATCCGCGGGATGCAGGCAGCACACAAAACCACGTACTCTCCGGTCCATGAAAAAACCTCTCGTGGAATTGGTCCCTGGTGGCCAAAAGGTTGGGGACCTCTGGTTTAGGGCACGTTTGACCTGGTGGGATAGCCTCCAGCAGTTTGCCCCTGCGTGGTTCTCAGGCAGGTCAACCAAGGCTCAACCAGCTCTTAATGTTCTTTCTTTCTCTCTCCTTTTCCCAGAAAGAATTGGAGGCCAAGAGTGAGACGAAGCAGGAGAACTACTGGCTGATCCAGTACCAACGACTCTTAAATCAGAAGCCCCTCTCTCTCCGGTTGCAGGTGACTGGCGGCCAACAGGCAGAGAAAATCTCATTTATTTTCTTTCTCTCTCTCTCTCTCTCTCTCTCTCTCTCTCTCTCTCTCTCTCTCTCTCTCTCTCTCTC
>NW_015390092.1:73895-77759 GCF_001527695.2 Protobothrops mucrosquamatus
TTTTTTTCTTTCTCTCTCTCTCTCTCTCTCTCTCTCTCTCTCTCTCTCTCTCTCTCTCTCTCTCTCTCTCGTTCATCCATCATTCCATTCTTGTACAATCTCCTTGCTGTTCGGGTTGCTGGTGTCTGGATTCCCCTAGATCAGGGGTAGGCAACCTTGGCTCTTTTATGACTTGTGGACTTCAACTCCCAGAATTCCTGAGCCAGCATGGCTGAGCTTGGAAACCTCTCCCTTTCCCCTCAGCATGGCTGGCTCAGGAATTCTGGGAGTTGAAGTTCACGAGTCATAAAAGAGCCAAGGTTGACTACCCCTGCCCTAGATGAAGGAGGCCGGTCGCTTGAATTCCTTCATTCTCTCTCTCTCCCTGCAGGAAGAAGGTCTGGAGAGGCAGCTGGTGAAGCTGTTGACGGGCCTCTCGGCCGAACAGTACCTACCCATTTTTGCCCACCATCGGATCTCTCTCGAAATGCTCAGCCACATGGTCCCTGGGGACCTAGCCAAGGTCAAGAAACACGGGCCGTTCTGATACTGCAGTCTCCCTCCTTCCTCACACCCTGGTTACAGATTGTCCCCAACTTTCATTTCATTTGAAAAAAATGGAAAAAAAAGGGACTTAACGGCCGTTCTTCACACATACGACTGTTCCAGCATCCTTACAGTTGTGATCAAAATTCAGGCGCTGGGCAACCTGTCTCGCCTTTATGACGGTTGCAGTGTCCTGGGGGTCCCGTGATCCCCTTTTGAGTCAATGGGGAAGTTGGATTCACTTACCGTTGTGGCTGGAAAGGCCGTAAGACGGGGCAAAACCCGTTGAGCAACTGTTTCAACCATTCTTGTCTCTTGCAGATCGGAATAACTGAATCTGGCTTGCAACGCGCCATCGTCCAGAAAGCTCGGGAGATACAAGCTGTTGCAGAAACCATACCAGGTAAAGCTTCTTCAGAGGTCACTTCTGTCCCCAGCTGGGGTTGGGGGGCACCTTTGGGGAAGTCTTCCTGTTCCAGGGGGTTTCTTTGCTCTGTCTGGACATGTTGGGCCTTTGAACCGTGAGTTGAACTCAAGCCATCTCAGGGTAGCCTGCACTGAATGGCAGGGAGGACTTGGTTAGGACGTGGCGAGGAGACCACCCAGCCATTTTAGGATGGGAGCCTAGATGGAGGATGAACAAAATTCCCAAGGGACGTCTTGCGTTGTTGTGAAGGACATGTGAGGGCACCAAGATTTGAGTTCAACAAAAGAGAGTCAACTTTGCTTGGAACGTGCAACCAGTAAGAACCAGCAGCCGTGATCGCTGCGGCCTTGAGGATCTTCTCCATCTTCTCCCAATCCCACCGGGCGGCCCATGTTCTTCCTTGAGCTCCTCCTCACTCTCTGCCTTCCTTCCACCTGGTTGCAGAACTGTTGAAGCCAGCAGAAGAAGTAGGGCCTTCTGCTCCCGTGTTTGGAGAAGAGCCTGCCCAGCCTGAAGTCCCATCAGCTCCACCGCCAGAAGAACACCACTGCGAGTGTGTAGTCTGTATGGAGTTAGAGGTAAGCCGACGGGCGGCCTTGTGTGTGTGTATGGGGGGGGGGGGGAGTGATAGACAACTGTGTTCATTCTTCTTTCTGACCCACCTTAGCCCTCCTTGTTTTATCCCAGCAACTTTCGGAAGAGACGGGATGGGTCGAAAGAGGTCCAAAGGCTTCTTGAATTTCCTTAGATGATGAGGACGAGCTTAAAGCTTACTCTCCTATTCTTGTAGCATACGCTTGGAACCATCCTGACCCTGTGTGGTTCTACTCCAGGAATTCTAAGGCATGATGGGACTCCTCCTGGAGCAAATAGCCCTTAGACTTATAGACCGCTTCACAGTGCTTTACAGCCCTCTCTAAAGCGGTTCACAGAGCCAACATCTTGCCCCCCAACAATCTGGCTCCTCACTTTATCGACCTCGCAAGGATGGAAGGCTGAGTCAGCCTTGAGCCGGTCAGGATCAAACTGCTGGCAGTTAGCAGAATTAACCTGCAATACTTCATTCTAAATATTGCGCCACCACGACAAACAGACAGACAGACAGACAGACAGACAGATAGATAGATGATAGATAGATGATAGATAAATAGATAGATAGATAGATAGATAGATAAGATGAGATGATAGAGAGATAAAAAGGGTAGAGAGAGAGAGATAAGATGATAGATAGATAGATAGATAGATAGATAGATAGATAGATAGATAGATAGATAGATAGATAGATAGATAGATAGATAGATAGATAGATAGATAGATAATAGACAGACAGACCCAACAATCTGGGTCCTCACAAGGATGGAAGGCTGAGTCAACCTTGAGCCGGTCAGGATTGAACTACTGGCAGCGGGCAGTGAGTTAGCCTGCAATACCGCATTCTAACCACTGCGCCACTTAGCAAATGTTTCACTTAGCCACATAAATCCTACTTGATTGTGGTCATAGTTGAGGACTCGGCTGTGCTGTGGTTTTCTTCAGCACCAAGCCACGGTAACCAGTTCACCAGCCGGTCACCAAAACTCTTGCTTTCGAGGTCATTTTCGTTAAAACAAAGCTTGGGTATTTCTTTATTTATTTTCCCTCGCTGCCCCTTTTGCGTGCATGGAAGCCCCCCTCTTCCCCCCCCCCAATTCTCTTTTTGAGAGGGGAAGGCGCCCGGCCTGACCTCTCCCTTCTGTGGCTTCTCCTTCCCAGGCACAAGTGGTGTTCTTGTACTGCGGTCACGTCTGCTGCTGCCAAAACTGCTCCGAAGCCTTGCACACCTGCCCGCTCTGCAGACAAGCGATTGTGCAACGGATCCGGCTTTTCCACAGCGGCTATAGCCCCCTGGAGGATGCCAAAGGGGCAGGTTTTTCTCCCGGAGGAGAAATGTAGGAAAAAACCTGGAATGTCAGCCTTCGTCATTTGCTTTTTTTTTTGCACGTCGGTTTTGTCATCGCTGCGCGCTCGGAAAGCATGTTCTGTGTTTGCAGCACTCGCCTCCGCGCACGCCGGGCGATGGACAGGAAGGAGGCGTGCACCACGCCTTTTGCACTAAACAAGGTCTTCTTTTGCTCACTGTTGTCCACTGGGCAGAGTGTTATGAGTTCGAAACCTCCAGGCAATTGGGAAATAAATGAAGGGACGCTCAAAAGTGTTTTTTTTTTTCAAAAGGCAACTGGACTTTCTTTCTTGGTTTCTTTCCTTGAAAATGTTTCGCTTCTCCTCTAAGAAGCTTCTTCAGATTCTTGGGCGAGAAGCAAAATGTTTTCCAAGGAAAGAATATATTAAAAAAACACAAGGAAGTCCAGTTGCCTTTTGGAAAAGCGCTTTTGGGACAACCGTGGCCTGGATGGATGGATGGATAACTGGGAGAGACTTGCATTTTAGCCCCTTGAAGAAATTTAACGGTGGTGACGGGATCACCCCGACCACTATCGGTGGGTCAAAAATGTCAGAGAACAAAAAGCTGCCTTTATTACAGGGAATCTCCGTGCCGATCGCCCCTCATGCTACTAGTCCTCGTTGAAGTGCTTCAAATCTCCCTGCAGGGCTTCTCATTTGGGAATTGAAAGGGAGACCTGTCACCAAAATATTGGAGGGGAAGGGAAGGAAAAGAATCTGACTCGCCGAAGATGGCAGCCTGGCGTGACCACCACCCTTAGAGGCAAAAGTTGAACTCAGGGTATGAATGTCGGCTGGGTTACTGGAAGGTGCCCGGTTGGGCGACGGCTGTTCTGCTTGACAGCATGTAGTTAATAACTTGGTTAATTAGTCAGTCAGTGGACTTGAACTGCCTGGGCAGGTTCTATCCCAGGAAAGTGGGCAGAGGGCTGGGCAGGAACAACTCCCAACGTTCAGGATCCCTTGAGGAC
>NW_015390093.1:0-1789 GCF_001527695.2 Protobothrops mucrosquamatus
GAAGCATGGTTAAAGGTCTGGTTTATAATTATGTGTGAATGCAGCTACTAAAGCTATTAGTAAATAACCAATTCCAATTCAATAATGTCTACCTCTTTTATATGGGTTAGAATTGTGAGATTAAAATAGAGATAAAGCTTGAGAGCAGCATCACAATTATAGTTCACTTTCAACTGAAAACATTTGAGTTGTATATATAGTCTAGGAAGCTCCCCCTTCCCAGAATAAAATATTCTGCAGAATATTAAAAGAGGCAGAATAGAATGTTTCCCCTAAAGGAGAAGAAGAGAGAAAAATCTCCTTAACAAAGGCAGAAAGCAGCCCCAGTCCTTCTGCTATAGGAAAACAGCCTCAAGCAGAAGCCTGAAGAGCTTAGACTTTAGACCAAACATGTCAAACACAAGGCCCGGGGGCCTTCTAGAAACAGCGAGGAACCAGCCCCTGCTGTGTCAGCCCCACCCCCTGGGTGCATGCAGGGGAGGTGTCACTCTTTGTGAGGAATGAAGAAATGGACCATGCCTTGGAGCTTGGCCTGGTCCCACCCCGTTCTGCCAGAGACCCTCAGATCTGTCTCCTCCTGCCCAGGCACCCACAGGCACCCTTGACGCGAACGATGTAGAGCTGGCCATGCCCACCCAGTAGGCCACACCCACTCCATCCACGCCCACCCAGTAGGCCGCACCCACCCTGGCTGTACCCACCTGGCCCCCCCGAGGGCAACCGCAATGCTAATGTGGCCCTCAATGAAATTGAGTTTGACACCCCTGCTTTAGACTATAGGAATGGATATTTTGTATCCATTCAGAAAGCCGAGCCACTCTATTCATAAACAAAGGGCAGCCAAAAGCTCCAAATAAGCAGCACACTAGGCAAGGAGCCGAAACTGACAAGATTAGCTCAGGCAAACAAAATAGCTGTCACTGTTGTTTCTGGCTACCAAATAAACAGAGACCTCCTTCCCTACTGCAGCCTACCTTCAGTTCATTTCTCCTGCATCTTTCTCCCGGCTTAGAATAAGAACCGGACCAGATTTTACTTCCAACAATAGTTTATTTATTAAATTTTTATACTGCATTATTCAGTTATAATGACGATATATATTTCCATCTCTCCAAAAAATAGGCATGCTGTATTCTAATAATAAGCCAATATTTTATGGTGCAATATTTATTAGACTTTTTTTACCTGGAACTGCTGTGCAAGAGAAATGTGACCTTCCTTCCACAATGACATCATATTATTGGGGGAATCTATTGACTGTAATCTTCACTAGTACGCGTAGAACTAAGAAACACATCAATTGCTGCAAGAAACTGTTAATGGTAAAATTCTGGTTAGAGATACAATATGCCTTAAAAGCTATTCTGGCAATGATTCACAGACTCCATCTGTCTATCATTCTGTATAATCTATGCATCTCTAAACAGATAATTGTTATTTCCCGCATAGAAAACAATATCCTGCCATCTGTCTATAAAGTTCTGCTAAGATGTAGACTTTATTTAAGTAGACTAGCCAATTAAATGATTGGCTTTATATTGATATTGTCTAGATGGTTTTCTGTAGGTCAGGACCAGCCATGTCTGGGGATTGCGAGGGAGAAAGGGTGGGGGGAGAGGGTGGGGGATTGAAGGAGGAGGGAGGAATTAGTACGGTCAGTGGGAGAGGCAGATATGGCGGGAGCAGAGGACCATATCAGGTTAGGGGAGCACGCACACGCTATTTACAAGCTTGTGGGCGCTCCGGTCCTCAGGTCTCCACTCGGTTTCCGGGAGACTTAGACCCTCCG
>NW_015390093.1:4432-34478 GCF_001527695.2 Protobothrops mucrosquamatus
TAAATAAATAAATAAATAAATAAAATGACAATGATAATCCTATGCATGCTGTTCTAGGTATAGATTCCATTATGTAGAGGAAGTAAATATACAGGAATGGGATGGATATGACTGAAAATCAAGATCTGATAGTCCTATTGACAAACCCAAAACTGAAAAAATTCAGGATAGAAACAAGAACTCAAGGAAAACATTCCATCAAGTTGTTACGCCATTTATTTGGGTACTTATCCAATCTATACTATACTTAAAAATAGATCAGAAGTCCACATGTAAATTTGGATTAATAAGGATCCATATCTGGATTGAATTTGATTCTGGTATGTAGAATAATTTATAATATAGAAATAGAAAGCTATGAAAATTTTACTTTTACCCCAAATATTAATCTTGTCTATAACTCAAGGATTTTTTTTATTTAAAAAAACAAAATGCCATTCAATGTTATACTCATGTGACTACTTCAATCTTATTTTAGTATAAGGAGATTAAACAGTGGGGAAGAATGGGAAGACAATTGTCTTTCGATTTTTCACAATTGACAGACATTTTACCAATCCGTCATAATACTTGATGATGCCTGAGATTTTATATAGGAGATGCAATTATGGGATGCAGGTATGAGAGCTTTAAGGTTTCTATTGATGTCAAAACATGCTTATGTATTATGTTAATCTTATATCTAACCTTGTTTATAAATCCACTGTAAAGCTTCCATATTGGAAACTTGTAATAGTTTTTGATACTCCAGCTGATATTTATGGACAGTTGAAATCAATATGCGCAGAGACTTTGTTGGATGGTGAGAAGAATTGAAACTTCTGTAACAGAATGCATCCAAATATCCAGAGTCATAAAATCTTGCAGAAAAGCTTTAATTCTGCTATTTATCAACTTCTGTCTTAAGCTCTGCAACTCATTTTATTGCTAGTGGTTCTAAAGAGAACAGCCAAGTAATATAACATAATTTGTTATATTATAATTTGAGATTCAGAACTACTCTATTATTAGAATTTGTATTGAAAAAATTATTTTGAATATAGTGGGCAGAAAAATGGAGTATCTCTTTCTATTGTTAATATACAACAGAGGCAGTATAAACTAGTGAAAAAAGCAAAATTGCATTTGAAAATAATTATTTTAAAATATGTAGTGCTCTCTTCAAACCGGAAGTTGCTCTGCCATTATTAGATAACATATTGCATCAATACCTGGTCAGCATGGCATATGTAAAGTATAAGTAAACAAATTGGAGAAAACAAATTCAATACCCCATAATTGGACAAGTATATTAATGATAATCCAATTGTATCAAGTTGCACTATTGTATTTAATCCCTATGTTATTGGCCTTATGTAGATTCAAGGATATCTTTTATATTTTAGAAAATGTTTAATCAGTTTAAAAAATTCACTTTTGATAGCAGACTATATTCTTTAAATGCAACATTTTTTTTCTTCTTTGTGGGTATATCACAAAGCTTCTTGTTCAACCATATAATAAATTTCTACCTAAAATTGTATCTAACTGCAAAATAACTTCAAGTAAGAAGGACAGAACAAGAACCACTGAACTGTTTATTGACTTTATATGTAAATTCTGTCTAACTGCTCCCAGAGCATATTTGCAATTTCCTGTTTCTTTCGGAAATCAAGAAATGACTGGGCTCAGGAAGTACTGCTTTCAAAATTGAGGGTTTATCCTCTTTTGATCTCCATTTTGTCTATTTTATCCTAGACATTGTAGGAAGGGAACTGTATTATGGCTGCGAAAAGTCAGAAGGAGTCTAGTAATAGCTTTTCAGACTAAAAACATTTCTTTAAAGGCATCAGCTTTTCTGAACTGTAGCTCATATCACAGATGCAAGATTGAACTGATATAGGGTTTACACTGAGCTGGGTGAGTGGTAGCAAAGAAACAGTGGCTATGAAGATTCAGTTACTATACTCATGATTCAGATAAGTATCTCCTCAAGCAACAGATTAAAACACCTTTGTGGTTGTTAAAATCTTCTAGATGGCCTGAAACCTTTTAATGTAAGTTGTGCAGTTTCTCAAGTCTATAGTAGTGGTGTAGTTTGGTTCTTCTGAAACTATCTTGAGACTTAAAACCAGTGTCCTGGAAGGTATCCTGTTCCATTCAGGTCAGAGGCACCATCTAAGGCACTTCCGGGTTGAAAGGATTAGCCAGTGACATCACCGTTGCCCAGGGGATACCCTGGAGGCTACTTTCATGTCCCCATCAAGGAGCTGGAGCAAGTGACAAGAGCTCACCCCACCATGCAGCAGCACTCGGGTCTTGAATGGTGGCTTACTAACCTTCAACCCAGTGTCCTAACCATATGAGCCACCGCACTCCTCCCTGGAAGGTTAAAAGGCTCTAATAATACTTTGTCCTTGCTTTGAGTCCTGATACTAAATTTGTGTCCATTAGTTCTTTTGTGCAAAGTTTGTCCCCTTTGTCCTGTGTAGAATCTAGAGGGACATTACTGGTAGATGAAAGAAAAGCATGTGAAGCTACCTGTAATCTTGAACGTAGAATTATTGGGGTCTACGATGGTTCTGTTGATATAAACGTAGGAGCAAGTAGACATTGGGTTTATTGTGGAATGAGTAGCATCCTTATTCCATAGTTTATTGTTGCTTGTGAGAATCTGATGTTTCCTCACTTTTTTCAGTAATACTTTTAAGATATCTTTATTTCAGATAAAGTGATATTATAATGGCTGCTGCTGGTGCCAAATCTCTGAAGAGAAAGTAGTAGAATAAAGACCTAAATTATATACTAAAAATACTATAATATAAGTTATGAAAAAAGATTGCTGTGCAGAATTGGCTCACTAGATGGGGCATTTGCCACACTGATTGGTAAACTGTTTTTTACTGTAATACCAAATGCCAGCTTGAATTTTTAATTTCTCAAAGAGGGCTTTTTAACTAAAATGCATATTCCTAAAGAAGAGATATAATGCTGGACAGTTGTACATCCAAATATAAACTACAAAATGAGTTGGAACTTGTAACATTTAAAGTTTAACATACTAAACTTTTTAGCAAACATTTTGCAGTTTTTAATACTAATATGCCTTTTGAATAAGCATCTGGATGTTCAGAATTTTCTGAGAAAAATATATGGTGCATTTTGATATGAGATACATGTCTAAAAGATTCATAAAGATAGTTTATCATCCAAAGCCAACTATTGTTGTTGTTGTTACAAATATATTTTACCTCTTTGGATTCATTCATAAGTTATTACAGTAAGTTGAACGGGACATATACTTCAGCTCTGCAACAGTACTGATGCAGGTTAATCTATGAAAAAATCTATTTTGCATATTTGGTATATCTATGGACAGCGACTGAGGAACCACACACACTGTCCGCGGTTGTTGCTCATGCAGTAGCCCCATCTCGTTCTACAATGATTTTCCGCAACCCCCTCAGGATGAGGTATCTAGCAGGCTGGCAATACTAAGGACACATCACAGCCAAGAAATCTGAACCCAGATTTGAATAATCCTTCTCCAGCGACCCTCACTGTGATGAACTCCGCCATATTCTAAAATTCAAGATTTTATTCAAGCAGATAAGAATAACTTCTTTAACTAAGCTGATTTTGTTTTGGATTTGGTGTGCATGATTGTTGCTTTCCCTCCTTTTTTTCCTGATATTTCCCTTTTTTTAACCTGTTCCTTTTTATATTTAGATATGTAGCTTCAGAGGGTTTAAAAGAATTTCTCACCTAAAACTTCCCTGTGAGCAAGATTGCATGATTACATTGCTATCCTGGGATGTCTGTAAGATATGGTAAAAAAAAAGTGAAAGATGACAATGTAATCAAAGCTCAACTTTTTTTTTTAACCACACACTGTGGACTCCCTTATAACTTCACCTTATATCTCAGGGCTGGCAAAAGGTTTGTTAACTTCATGTTCTTTAGTAAGCTTGGCCATTATTATCTGCCTGTGATGCCAATATATATTCTGCCAGCCAGACCTAAGCACTAGTCCCTTTGAAAGTGTATCCATCACGGTTCAGATTGGACAAATATTTGCCAAGAATATTTGTTGCCAAAAATTGTTCTCCCATCTTTTAAAATGGCTAAAGTGCTACATTATTGTTAATATCAATATGGTTTGTTGCACAGTTAGCCAGGTGTTTAAACTGCATTTGGCATTTTTATCCATCTATTTAATCTTTCCCAAGAACCTGGGATAGGCAGATGTTGTTTGATGGTGTTAAAACAGACATGTCAAACACAAGGCCCGGGGGCCGGATGCGGCCCGTGAAGTGGTTTCATGTGGCCCGCGAAGCCATCCTGGAAACAGTGAGGGAATGGCCCCCGCTGCCTTGGCCCTGGCCCAGGCCAGCCGGGAGCCAATGTACAATTTTGTGGTGGCCATCTTGGCACTTGCCCCGGTGGACCATGTCTTGGCACTTTCCCGGTCCCACCCCCTTCTGCCAGAGACCCTCAGATCTGTCCCACTCCTGCCCAGGTCCCCACAGGCACCCTTGACGCGAATGATGTAGAACTGGCCATGCCCACCCAGTAGGCCACACCCACTCCATCTACGCCCACCCAGTAGGCCGCACCCACTCTGGCCGCACCCACCCGGCCCCCCAAGGGCAACCGCAATGCTGATGCGGCCCTCAGTGAAATTGAATTTGACACCCCTGTGTTAAAAGAATCATCATAGGATGTAAGTTGTTCCAATTTTGCAATTGACTGGTGATTTTGTCAGTGCAAATGGTGTTCAGGTGGTGTTCCAGATATTTTGAGATTGCACCTAAAGTGCCTATTAATATTAGTACTATCTTTGCTTTCTTTTGTTACAGGCATTCTGCTTCTATTTGCAGGTCTTTGTATTTTGTGTATTTTGTGTATTTTGTGATTTTCTTGAAAATTTCAAGAACTGAAGTGGAACAACTTGCCTCCAGAAGTTGTGAATGCTCCAACACTGGAAGTTTTTAAGAAGAGATTGGACAACCATTTGTCTGAAATGATATAGGCCAGGGTTTCTTGCCTAAGCAGGGGGGTGGACTAGAAGACCTCCAAGGTCCCTACCAACTCTGTTATTCTAATTCTAATTCTAATCCTCTTCTCTTTGCTGTCTCCAGGTATTGCCATCTCCACTATCCAGAGTTTTTTTTAATCAACAATTGTTATGTCCCAGAATACTTTAGTTTCTTCATTTTTTATGACTTTCTCTATTTTGTTGTCCCACCAGTTCTTGCTTGCAGGCAAATGGTATTTCTTGCAGATCTTCCAATGCACTATAGTTGCTATTTTGTCATGCTGTTGCTTGCAGTCAGTCTGTGCAATCTTTTTCCAGCAGTTAACTGGTGATTCACTGCTTCTACATCTTCGTTGCATATTATTATAGTATTATGGTTTTAATAAAAGAAATATTCTTTATAGTCTCCTTCATAAAAAGCTTCTTTTTTATTCTTATCCATCTCCATTATTCAAGCTGCATTCTAGTTGTATTTCTCTGGGTGGTACAATAGTTGAGCCCAGAACTGCACTGTTTCTTCTTTGTCACATTTTGACTGGTTCATTGCAGCCTCTCCACTGATGGATTGATGGAAACATTTCTGAAATTGGAGATTTTGCCTATAGTCTGCAATTCAAGCTTCATATCTTCTGATCTTCCTGGTTATAGCTGTTATGTTCTGCTTTCTTATTTCCAATGCTTCTTTAACCTTCCTAGTTTCTAGGTGATATTTCTTGATAAAGTATTCTTTAGTCTTATTCAGCTTCTTTTCTTTCATCTGTTCTAGCTCCCTTGCATCTGATCTTAGCCTGCTGATCTTATTTTCCAGCTTCATTTTCCTTTTAGATGACATGGAATTTTTTTTGCTGATTTAGCATCCCAGGTATTCAATTATAATTGCAGTCATGTTTTACATTAGTTGGTTTGTTTCTTGTAATGAGCTGGTGCTTATATGAGTAATGGCATCTTTAATTACTTCTGCTGACTGCTACTTTGGAACAAACTTCAACCCAGGGAACCTTATTCTGTTGTTTTTGCACTGTTTTGGATGCTTGTTTCAATTCTTTTTTGGTTAATGTTGTTTCTGAGGAGAAGGCAGAGGGGATGATGCCTGATTTGAGAATGAAAACAACTTAAATAGCTATGTTGGCTTCTTGTACTGTTATTCTTTGTTTCAGTTCTTCTTCTAATTTAGTTGGAGGGCTTTGTTCTTTCTGAGGCAGAGGAAAGGGTGACAGGTTTCTAAATGAAAACAACTCTATATCTCTGCTGGATTCCTCTACTGCCAACTCCTCCTGCTTTATTTCTACAGTCTGAGCTGCTACTGACAAGGCTTTGATTTCTTTGCCCTGGGTAGACCTTTGCAGTTCTTCCAAGTCTGCTTCTGTGAATACTTTATTTCATATTATAAATCAATGTTGATCTTCTAGCCTCTGTTCTGTTATTTTGGATTCTGAATTTTGTTCCTTCCAGAACTGGTGCATTCTTTTCAGATGCCTTCTTCTTATTGGGCTTAATTGGCAATAGCAGATAATTACTTGTTTTCAATATTTGTATCTTTGTGACGGGTAAACCCTTTTCCTTCCAGTAGTCTTGCTGTCCCAGGATGCTCATCCAACAGTCCGGAGTTCTGTAGGTCACTTGTCATCAGATATTCAGGAACTCCAACATTTAGCACAGTCCTTATTGACCTGGGTAAGGACCAGTATGGTAAGGGTTTCAGTAAATTACATCTTGCATTATTTTTTTATTGAGGAGATGCTCTTCATCTGGCTTTTCTGATGAGATCTGTCCATATGGTTGAACCTCTGGCATAACTCTCTTCCTCAGAGCATGCAGGTCCCACACCACAACAAGGTAGTGCCTCTCTGGGGGATTATTATTACTATGGTTTGTTGCATAATCAGCGAAAAGTTTAAAATGGGTTGGTCATTTTTATCTACTTACTCTCAACCTCGGATAGACAGATGTTGTTTCATGGTGTTAAAGCTATTGTCACAGGATGTTCCAACTAAAGCTATCTTTTGCAATTGACCAATGATGATTTTGTCAATGCTGATGGTGTTCAAGTGGTGCTCCAGATGGGATTGCACCCAAGGTACCTATTACTATTATCTTTGCTTTCTTTTGCCACAGTTGTATTTTTATTTGGGGGGGGGTTGTCTTTGTATTTTGTCATTTTCTCCAGTTCTTCCTCTTCTGTTCTGCTGTCTCCATGTCCACTATCCAAACTTTTTTTGTCTTTCTTACCAACAATTGTTAGGTCTCAGGTGTTATGCCCCAGAGATTTTAGCTTCTTCATTTTTTATGATTTTACCTATTTTGCAAGAACTTCCCACTAGTTCTTGCTTGCAGCAAATGGTATTTCCTGTACCATTGTTGCTATACAGTTTGTCACATAGTCAGCCAGATGTTCAGATTGGATTTGGCATTTTTATCTACCGATCGAGGCCTTTCCAAGGACCTGAGATAGGCAGATGTGGATGTTTGATAGTTATTATTGTTAGGAATTGTTGTTGTTGTTGCCCATTGCACAATCAGCCAGGTATTTAAACTGGGTTATTATTAGAAGTAAAACAATATTTTAAGATTTATTTCTGAGAAGGGAGATTGCTAATGGAACAATTGTAAAAAAAGTTATTCAATGATGAAATCAAAAGATCAATTACTGGTTATCTGGGTCAAAAGAAAGCAAGAAAAAATGTTGAAGTGTCAAAAAGATCTGAAAAATGAAAAAAAAATGGAAAAGTGTCAAAAACCTCAGAAAAATGAAGACATGTTCTCAATAGCTATTCTACAAATGTGACTTGTCTTGGTAAGTGTAGAATTCTACAATAGTAGAAATGTTCTACAGCTATTTCTTTGTTTATTTATCAAATTATATTTGTCTCCTCTATTTCTTTAAAACATTTTATCATACTGCACATGGGATAAAACTGAAATCTAAACCTGTTATAATATTTGAGATTGCCAGGATGTTTTTAGTTTTGTTATTAAACTTTTCCATTTGTAGTATACACAATGCACAGCCATTCCACATTCTTGCTTTATTAAAAATGCCTTAAATAACTTTCCAGTGTGTTATTTAACTTGCCTTGGCATCACTGGGAATTTCTCTGTCCTGGGTTGCCTCAGTTTTCTCCTGAAGCAAGTGCTCCTGCTGAAAATTGGACCTTGGATGTAAAGTAGAAAAGTTATATTACTTCCCCCACCACATTCAGGGTGTTAATATAAACTTGAATGTTATAGTGCTAATTACAATATCTTCAGTTGCATTCCAAACAAATAAAATACAAGTGCTAGTGGATACTATTGTGAAGGGGAAAGTAAGGAATTACATCCAAACAGCATTAATTGTGGTCCCTTCAGAAATAGACAAAATCCCGTGGCATACCGTGAATGGTGACCAGCCAGGTGGAAAAAAGAACTATAATAAACAATATGCTTTCTATCTCCCACCAACTCCTCTATAATGTATATGGTTGTTCAGTGTGTTTTGCATTATTGCCAAAGACTTCAAACAATAACAGTACCTGAATTGTGGCTTGCTAGTGAGTTAATCACAATTTCAGAATACTTAACAGAAGCACAAATATTCACTTAGCAGGGCCTAACGTTATATTACACCCTAAGGGTATAAAGAAACAGTGACAAGCGGAACTGACTCAGAGACGTGAATGCCAACTACTATATTTCTGACATGTGTTCCTAGAGCAACTTAGTTTTTCTTTTTTAGCATCACCTGGCTCTGGCAATGTCAATCACAATCTTCTGTGCCTATCTTTTCTATTTTTGAAAAAAAAGTATTTCTCCCTTTTCCACGCATAATGTTCATATGCTCAAAGTACATCCATCACTCCAAAGGATCTGCTACAATATATATAGCAAAATCTTATACATGTAATTTCATGCATCATGCAAAAGATGGATATGTGCATTTATTTACTTGAGTTCTTTCTAATGCAGTCAAAAAAGACTTTTGGCAGCTTATAGTCTTATCAGATTACATTAAAACATCCATGGAATAAAACAAAAAGAAATATACACTGTATATAAGAAATAAATGACAACATTCATTATTGGAAAAAACCCTTCTGCTTTCAATAATTTCCAAAAAAGTCAATAAATAAATTTGTAATTCTTACATTTTATTATCCATATTTCTAAAATGATCTGAATTATACCTTATATTTACTATAGTATGTTTGCTATTTTTGTTTCATGTATATGCAGGAAAATCTACAATTATGAATATGTCATCCCTTTATACTGCTATTTACTGACATTTTGATTTTGCAATGATTGACATATGACAAATTACAAATAATATTTTAAGGATTTATTTTATATAAAGATTTATTTATTCATTACAAATACATAAGTATCATGTTTACAAAGAGGATAAGGAAGCCATGTTGGTCAATATTTTTGCGATATCATTAGTAAATAATTTAGCTTTGCAGTTAAACAAAGATACAAAAGGAAAAAAAAACAATGATTAAAGTATAAAGGCAATAGTGCTATGAGAGCTTTCCAGACTCTGTATAAGAAGCAGATTTAATCTTTAAATGCTTGAAATAGAAATCTCTTCACATGTGAATAAGCTCTACTAAATTACATGAGATTTAATTACAAAGAAATACATAATGCAACTGTATGGCTGCATTCTTCTGCTACTTAAGTAAAAGTTTAAAGGCAGTACAGGCATAGTTCTAGGACTTAGGAGATCAGTAATGTTTACAGGCTGGCTTCCATCAGAAGAGATCCAAGGTTAGGAAATTCAGATCCAAGTTAATGGATGTGCCGAAGAAAATCTTAAAGAGATCCCAAGATTCTTGTTAAGCATTTCTTGGCAATCTCTTCTAAGTGTTAAAGATGCTAGTGCTTTGGAATTCATAATTCGTTTAAGAACGCCCTTTTTATTAATAGAACTATGCCCTTACCTTTCTGCCAAAAAGACAAGAAACTAGGGCTTCATACATTGGAAATATTTATTGGCTTTCACATAGACTGGGATAATTTATTTTAGCATTAATTAATTAGTCTTATTCTGTCATGACTTACAGTGTTGTCAAAAAGAAATTACAGTTGCAAAGATGCATAAATAGTCATTTCCCTCTCCTTTTTATATCTATTGAGTTTTCATCTGACATGGGATCATGATGATTACAAGAGTCAAGGAAGTTGGCATAGATTGGTATTTCCCTTCTTTTCGTTATATCTTTAACATTAAGGTTACTAGATGTCCAGTAAATGAGGCCATGTCCTCCTTTTTGTCCTCATGTATTCCATCCAAAAGGCATAGCCTTAAAATCAAATATTTCCAAGCTTTTTGGATGTTTGATTGGTTTTTTTTAAATTGTACTCTTTTACCAACACTAGTCATTCAAACTTTGGTGTGTTGCATTGCAATTTTGTACATTTTTTTTCTTTTGCCTACTGACAGACTCAACAGCCTAGTTTTACATTATTCAATCTAGCCCTTTCAAATCTATGATCACTCTAATCTGTAGATTACAGGATTAATACAGTTCCACAGTGAAATTTGAAAAAGCATATTGTCATTGAGTATTGCTAATGTATGATCTTGAAAATAAAGATTTGTTGGAAAACTATTGTGGTTATCAGTCTTTCTGATGCTGAAAAAAATAATTTCGGATACATGTAGGCCTGAGTACAATCTTCTGCTGTAATTTTTGTTGCAGATGCTAAGAAAGTTAATCAGGGTGATGATTTTAATTAGTTGAATAATGAAACATCTGCAAACAATCAAGTTTTGAGATCACCAAAAACTCCACATCATCATCATCTTTCTCCTCCCCCCCCCTGTGAGTGTGTGTGTGTGTGTGTGTGTGTGTGTAGATGCTAGTGCAAGAGTCTTGGCATAAGCCCAGACATACCTGTTAATGAAATTCTATCCCTAAAATAGTACATAATCCTTCCCATTTCTAAAGAAGAGAATCCCTAAAATTTCTGGCTTCTTTAATATTGCTTTTCATTCATGTCTCATATTTTAAAAGAGATAGCTTGCATATAAATTATCCCTCCTTCACTACTTTTTTCCTGCAAAAACATTTGGGACAAATCCTATCATTTTTTTTAGCAACACGATTAAACATAAATCCTGAGAAGCTGGGGTTGTTTTTGGGGGGACACTTCAGGAAGTGTCTCTATCCAAGTGTGCCCTTTTTAAAAAGCTGATAGCTATGGTATGTGACTGTGGGATCAAGGAATACTGCTCTGTTGCTATATAAACAGAAAAGGAATAACAGAAAACATTATTTTGGTTCTCTCCTGATTCTGTCAAGTCTGCAGTCATTCCCAATTGTTATGCATTTTACTTAGATTGTATGGCTAATAGTGTAAGTACCAGAAGCTGGTAAAATTCTACCTAAAAATGATAGAAGATGACTTAATTGGACTTTGGAAATATATTTATTCCGATATTTTTGGTGATTAATATTTTATATTATTTTCTTTTAAAAATTCATCATGAAACAGCAATAGAATATAATATTGTGATTGTAACCACCTCGCTAGAGCAACTTTCCAGATTTTGATAAAATGAGTAAATATGCTTTGCAGCTTGCATACTGACTAAGAGGGCTCTGAGCAGTCTTGCCACTGTTCAGCTTCTGAGCCTACGAGATATCATCTAGGTATTACCATCTGTTGCAACATTATAATGAAAAGAATTCTGCAAATAGAAATACTTTAGTGTTTATTGCAGTGTGACAATGAAGGGATAGGTAAAACATCATGACATTCTTCTTCTCTGCAAACATTGACAACTCCAAATGTCACCGTGTGACATTCTCATGTCAAAAGATAGGCTAATTTTTATTGTTCTCTATCTGTACTGCAGTGGAGGAAATCAGTTTCATCAGAAAATATACTACAGAACAGACAACATACTGTAGTTGTATACTAGTGAATATAAAATTAATTCTTACGACCTATTGTACAATTTTCTGATTAAAATATTAATTGATAGGATTAGAAAGTAGAAGAGTTCCTTTTGATAGATGGACGACTATATACTGTATATTTGTTTAATGCATTTATAAAGTCAGTATTAATTTTTATGTTATCTTTTCATTTCTCCATAAGTGCTGCATTAATGTATTATTCTTGTTTTCATCTGTTCTTTTTGGTATTATATTCTATTATATTGTATTTTTACTGTATTTATTGTATTGTATTTTTTTTAGCTTTTATGTTTTAATTGTACACTGCCCAGTGATTGAGATGGCCTTATCTAAATTCGACAAATAAATAAATACATGCTTTCTATGATATCTTGTAATGGACAGATACTGCGGCATTTTCAAGTTCTAAAAACAATAGGACGTTTGTTATGATAATACATGCGTTGCATTCATTCGATGTACTGTTAAGTAACATGACGTGTATATCTCAAGGCCCTCAATCATTTTGAATCCAGTTGGGCATTGACCTTAGTTTTCAGGTTTGGAATAGCTTGACTCTCCTTTTTTACTTCATCTGAAATACCTTCTTTAATACAGGTAACCATAACTGTGCATTATATTCTAAATTTATAGATTGATATACTAGTAGTCCCTGATTTACAACAGTTCATTTAGTGATTGCTCAAAGTTACAACGATGCTGAAAAAAATGACTTATAACCGTTTTTCACACTTATGACCATTGCAGCATCTCCGTGGTCACGTGATCAAAATTCAGATGCTTGGCAACTGGCTCATATTTATGACGGTTGCAGTGTCCCAGGGTCCTGTCAGTCGCTTTGGCAACCTTCTGATAAGCAAAGTCACTTAACAAATGTGGCAAGAAAGGTTGTAAAATGGGACAAAACTCACTTAGCAACAAAATGTCTCACTTAGCAACAAAAAGTTGGGGCTCAATTGTGATCTTTAGTCAAGGACTACCTGTAGAACAGGGGTGTCAAACTGCCAGCCTGCGGGCCAGATGCATCACGCTAAAACCACGCCCACTCCATTGCTGGCAATGGAAAAAAAGTCACGATACGTCGCGACACGTCATGTGACGTTGCAAGTTTGACACCCCTGCTGTAGAATTCACAACAGTGAATGTTTTTCAGTCATTTTTCTTATAATTGCTAACATAAATTTATTTTTCTTTATTTTGCCTGGGTTCACTTATGGTATCTCATAATCTATAATGCCATTTATTTCATTTGGGTTTTTTTGCTCAGTTCATTGTAGAGTCTTTGTCTCATTTCAGTGCCTTACCCTCAGCAATACAGGTATGTAGGCCATGCAGTCGGACCCCAGTCATGGAGAGATGTTTATTTATTGGTTTGTTTATCAAATTTAGATACCATCCATCTCATCCTCCGAGTAACTCGGGGCAGCTTACAGATAAAAATATTTTTAAAAGGCAATTTTGTCCTTATCATCAGAATGAACATAAAACTCTCTATTCTAAATATTCTCTATTGCATGTATTTTTCCACTGACTTTTTTATGTTAATATATATGCAGGCATACTTTTCATTATATCCTAACAAAAAGACAATTTGTTATGAGGTAGAGGTAGCTTAAAACTCCACCTTTAAAACCCCATCATCACTGATGGAGATGCTATGTTTGTATCTGCAGAGATTTCCATAAGAAAGCATAAGATGTTCTGATTTTGGAGTGATGCCATTATGATAATTTCTATTTTATTTGATTGTATCTTGATATTATTCTATTCCTATTGTACCTTATGGTTTACAATATGTTGTGTTGTTATGCCTTGCTCAATTTTTCCTTTTTTTTTTTTTAGATCTTAGCTTTTAGGTTTTTTATAACCAATGCACTGCTTTTGTTGTATTTGGTCTTTGCTTCTGTGTTTTTAATTTGCCAATCGTTGACTGTCCTTAAATAAATCTGAATTTGATTGAACTTGGTTTGTTCAGTTTCAGTTTAACATTATGGCTGAACTCAATCTTTTGACTAGGCCAGCTTTCCTAAGCTTGTTCTCCACCCAAAAATCAGTCCATCTTTTTCTTTCTTAGGAGAATCTCATAATCATGAAAGCTTTCAGAAGTCAAAGTAAAAAGCTGTTTCACATTTCCCAATTCCAGGACATACCTATCCCTATTCAAGAGGTTTCTCTTTGAACTTTTTTGCATCTACTTCCTTAGTTTTGGGTGCAAAAGTTTGGGAAGTGGCTTCTGCTGAGGTTCTGCTGATTTTGAATTCTCCCTCCTCTTCCCGTTGCATCCTCACAGGGAATATTATGGGGATTTCAACTATCTTATGATCTCTGTGATCGGCTTGCACAGTCTGGTGATAATGGAGCTAATGGTTATTTGTCATCCGCAGAGAGAGATAAATTTCCCTGGCAATGTTTGCTATAGTCGGGGTGTGCACTAACCGAGGCAAGGTCTAATAAGCTGGCAGGAGCTTTATATGTGGGGAGGGGGAAGCGAAGAGAGCACAGAAGAGGAAGACAGAAAAGGAGTAATAGCAGCTTGCTGGCTCTGTGATAAAAGAGGAAATGGATACTGCCGGTAAGTGAAATAAACATTAATTCTTGGCTGAACTACAAAATTCATTTGTATCTTCTGGGTGTGCTGAAGGTTTGCTTTTTCTGTTTGTATTATTGGCCAGCATTACATTACATTACATTACCTTTTTAGCATTCACTTTTGTAACCCTTTAGGGGCTGTTTTCAATCTCTGAAGAGCAAAGATCATGCAAACTGTGATCATTGTAGCTCAGAAGCTGCTTAAGGGATGGGGTAACTTGGATCCTTTGGTGCCTTCAGATGGGTGATGAGAAGGAATAGCATACATGAAAACTCTCAAATACTTTTCAACTGTCATACTAATTTGAAGAATCATTACTATCAATTCCCAGAAAATGAGTTGCATTTTGCATTTTAAAGCTATTGATAGGAGTGCTGTTTCATTTCTTTCTGATATTTAGAAAATGTGATCTTTTTCTAAGATAACACTTCTAAAGTATGAAAGGAGAGTTACACAATAAGGAAAAAAGTGAACTTTTAAATTAAATATCCGATTAGTACTTAAACAAAAATTGTTCTTTCATATTTTCAGTATGATGCATCTAATGATATATAATTGCATTATTTTACTTAATGACGCAACATTTCCTTGGGCCACACAGTACAAAAATGTTTACAAGAGCCCATTGTACCTTTTTTTTGTTTAAGAAAATTGCCAACTCCGGCTAAGCAAATCTTTTATGTTTTTTTTTAACGTACATGGCACAGTAATTATATTAACCTTTATTCAGAAGAAATTGCCTTTTTATTCAGTAGTGATTACATTTTAAAAAATGTGTTTAACATTTTAGTCTTAAATTCAATTCCCACCGCACTCAACATACATACAAGCAAAGTGCAGAAGGAGCATGTAATGTTGATTCAATTTATATTTATAAACAAAAGC
Organism: Protobothrops mucrosquamatus; assembly: GCF_001527695.2. Taxonomy (NCBI): domain Eukaryota; kingdom Metazoa; phylum Chordata; class Lepidosauria; order Squamata; family Viperidae; genus Protobothrops; species Protobothrops mucrosquamatus. The sequence continues at coordinate 19,833 of NW_015390093.1, forward strand.
AGATTTCTAACTTTACAATAAATATAGATTGTTGAAACAAGGCAGCCAGACCAAACTGAAATCCATTAAGGTTTCAGAATACTTTTGTTTCTTCTGTATATGCTAGTTCTGGATTATACCAGAATGACATAATAATGAGCTATGACTAGACAAAATGTTTGTTACTCATCCAGCTTCCTTTAGCAGTAAATACTAATATCATACAAAGAAGAACTTCCGATTTATCCTATTTTTAATTATCATGCTGTAAACTATTACAATGGTCTGAAATTCTTTCAGGCCAGTTTAATCTAAAATATATAATAAAAATATCACTATAATCCAGTTATAAGAGATCTTATGAAAATAGAAGTAAAAGAATACCAGTGTTTTTTGAATAGAAGTTGTAAGTCCTATTTGAAAATGAATGGAAAACAATTTTATACATAGCTTTTATTCTTTATTTTATTGAAGCTTTAGGTCTTGGATGATTTTTGTTTAGTTAAAGATAAAAAAATATTTTAAATTTGTATTAAGAAACTGCCATTTGGATTACTTTCATTAACTACACTGAAATGCCTTATACAACGTATGACTACAATTGAGCCCAAAATCTCTGTTGCTAAGTCAGACATTTATTAAGGAAGTTTTGCTCCATTTTACAACTTTACCTGCCACAGTTGTTAAGTGAATTGTGGCAATTGTTAAGATAATAACACGGTTGTTAAGTGAATCTGGCTTCCCCATTGACTTTGCTTGTTAGTAAGTCACACAAAGTGATCACATGACCCTGGGACATTGCAACCATCACAAATATGAGTCAGTTGCCCCAAATTTTGATCATGTGACCATGGGGACGTTGCAATGGTCGCAAGTGTGAACAATGGTTGTAAGTCACTTTTTTCAGTTCCATTGTAACTTTACTGGTCATTAAATGAACAGTTATAGTTGGAGGATTACCTGTATAGCTGAAAGTAGCAACAACTACTGCTTTCTTTTTTTGTTATTATGAATAACCATGTTTAAGTAATTAAGTAAGATTTCAGTTATCAAAGAGTATCTCTCAAATATTGTACACAGGAATTGCCAAGACAGCACTGTTCTCTGGTTTCTCTGTAAATTCCATGAATAAAGCTGACCACTTGCTCCATAAAAGCCTGATCTGGAAATACCCATAGACCTTAAGAGAAATTTATTAGTACAGTACCTCTGTTATTGTGATACAGCTAATTCTTAAGGTATATAATATTTTCACAAGGATTCTGAAATAACAAGTAGATTATTATTCCTCTAAAATAAATGAATGAGCAAGTATCTAGGCTGTAGTTCCATGATAGCAAAAACATTTTTTAGAGTTACCACCCCTCCTTAATTAAGGTTTTGCTTGCATGCTCTAATTTAGTCTTCCTTAGCTGAATAGACTTTATCTTTCAGTAGTCCTCAGCTAGAATAGTCATTACTGAGACTCCTGGGAGTTGAAGTCCACAAATCTAGATGTCACCCAGGTTGGAGAAGACTTTTAATCTATTCACTCTGGTGGGTATCTACTCTATTTAATGATATTATTAGTCTCATTTCAGTATATCCAATTTAAATTACAGTATTATAGGTATGTCAGATTTTTTTAAATAAAGCAAGCAAGAAGCCAATCAATGGACAGACCTAAAATATACCTGCACATGAACAGATTCACTGTTGGCTTGCTGGCATCTCCATATACAATACCCCCACAGGTTTGGCTGGGTATGGACAAAACTCAGCAGCACTGGATGATTTGAAAGGGGATTAGACAGGCTCATAGATGACCAAAGTATCAATGGCTAATGATTCTGACAATAGTTTAAGCATGAGAGTGAAGGTTTGTTCTCTGAGCTTGTGGGCTGGTTTCCCAACGTTTCCTTACCAGGCTAGGTAACATCTTCAGCGGAGTTCCTCTAAACTCTGCTGAAGATGTTACCTAGCCCACAAGCTCAGAGAACAAACCTTCACCCTCATCCTACACGCGAGCTACAGATATTCACCATTATTGCATAGTTTACCATTTCCTGATGCTCATAGGCACCGCGCCATAAACATTGGTTGCTGGTAAACAACAATGGAAAGGAGCTATCAGAATAACAGGGTTGGAAGGGACCTTGGACATTTTCTAGTTCAATTCCCTGCTCAAGCAAGAGACCCTATACCATTTCAGACAATGACTGTCCAATCTCTTCTTAAAAACCTCCAGTGATGGAGCACCCACAACTTCTGGAGGCAAGCCATTTTAATGATTAATTGTTCTTACTGTCAGGAAATTTCTCCGTAGCTCTAGGTTGGATCTCCCTTTGATAATCTTCCATCTGTTACTTTTTGCCCTGCCTTCAGGTGCTTTGGAAAATAGGTTGACCCCCCCTCTTCTCTGTGTCAGCCCCTTGAATATTGAAGACTGCTACGGCAGCGCTAGTCCTTCTTTTCATTAGACTAGACCAGTGGTTCTCAACCTTTTTAATGCCGCGACCCCCAACCGGTCGTAAGTCGAGGACTAAACCGGTTGTAAGTCGAGGACTAAACCGGTCGTAAGTCGAGGACTACCCAACCGGTCATAAGTCGAGGACTTTCCCTGCCCGGGAGCGCCGCGCATGCGTGGTTCCGCCCCCTGCACCGGCCAAGGTGTAGCTGGCAAGCGGCAAAGACGGAGCAGGCCGACCACCAGCTGGCCCAGCCCAAGGGAGGTAAGGCACCCGCCGGAAAAGGGGAAAAAAATGGCGGACAGCCTTGCTTGGCGACCCCCATGAAATGGTCGATCGACCCCAAATGGGGTCGCGACCCATAGGTTGAGAACCGCTGGACTAGACATATCCAGTTTCTGCAACAGTTCATTGTATGCTTTAGCCTCCAGTTCCCTAATTATCTTTGTTGCTCTTCTTTGCACTCTTTCTAGAGCCGCATTATATTTTTGGTATTGTGATGACCAAAACTGGACACAGTATTCCTAGAGAAGTCTTACCAGTGCAGTATAAAGTGGTATTAATACTTCATGTATTCTTGATACTATCCCTCTATTGATGCAGCCTAGGAGTGCAATCCTTTTTAACAGCTGCAGCACATTGCTAGCTCATAATTTAGTGGTTGTCTACTAGGACTCCTAGATCCTTGTCACAGTTACTGCTGTTGAGCCAGGTACCACCAATTCTATACCTGTACATTTGGTTTTCCTTGCCTAAGTGTAAAACATTACTTTTCTCATCACTGAATTGTATTTTGTTATATAGGGCCCAGTATTCAAGTCTGCCAAGATCCTTCTATATCTTGAGTCTATCTTCTAAAGTGTTGGTTATTCCCCCCAGCTTGGTGCCGTCTGCAAATTCGATGAGTTTCCCTTCTATCCCCTCATCTAAATTATTTATGCTTTGAGCTTCTCAAATGCATCCAGTTGGTTACTGTATGACACAAATGTTTGGACTATATGTGCTATCTTGATAAAACTATAGCAGAAGTGTTTTTCATCAGCCAAGGAAATACATGTGAAAACAATAATAATAGTGGAACTATTATGGTGTAAGGTTCAGATATTTTTTAAAGGTGATCTTGCCCAAGTTTTAGCTTTTAACTTGCCAGCATCACTATCACTCCTTCTGGAGAGCAAAACACATTTTTTTCTGCTAACAGTAATTATAGCTAACAACAATTATCAGTGATAATGGGTGATAATCTTCTCTTTATTTAAATAAAATATTTAAATAAAACATTTCCCATGAAAAACTATGTGTTCTATCCATGCCAAAAACAGAAATGCTAATCAAGAGAAGATACATGAATGAGGACTCTGAGGAATGTGTATAATGGCAAACATTTGGTGGCTCCTCTAAATAATACTTCTGCATCACATTAATACAGCTGTCAAGTCCTTGGTGCTATTTGAGCTTATTGTTTGCTTGTGGACATTTACTTATTCTACTTAGTAATATCATCAGTGTGAGTATGAGGTTTGCTCCCATTTATATATTGTGGCTTGCCCACCCAGTTTTACAAGCATGCAATCAAACTCAGAGGACTCTACAGTTGAACTCTGAGCTATTGTTTACAAGCAAACATCCAAGATCAAAGGTTATTGATCTACAGTTCATCCCTGAGTTACAGATATTCTCTTCTATTAGAATTTGTACATCTGCCCCTATCAATGTAATTTCACTCACTGGCATGCCACTATCACTGCTTCATATAATTTACTGCTAAAAGGACAGGCAAGAAAAAGCCCAATGTAACCACCTATAGATAAGAGAATCTGAACCTTATGGAATTGTATTCACTAACAATGAGACACAGGAAGGCCTTTGTTAACATCTATCTACAGTTGTTAATCCATACATTATCCTTGAGAAATCTTTGTCCTTACTTCCTGCCAGACTTCATAACTCCTCTGCTGTATAGCATAATCAGTTTGTGTTGCCCCTTTACTCCTCCAAGTATATTATTCTAACGGTCAAAAAAATATGTTGCTGCAGATAAGCCCTGTAACAACTTCTACAATAAATGACTTCCTCTAGTATTGCATGGTAAGCATAACTCCCTTAAAATATTTGGAACAACTCTGCTTGGTGCTGTAAGATTAACATGGACTCCCCCTCCAGCTAAATTATAAGCTAGTGAGAAATATGGGTTTTTTTACATACTCTCCTCAAAGATTGGCCACCTACCTGACATCACTTCCTGAGCAGCTATTATTTCTGACAAAAGACTAGGCGATCTGGCACACAGCTGCTTGCTCTACTGAGTCCTAGAGACAATAATTTAGGTACATAAACTCTAATGACTCAACCTTTTGTTGTCATTTACCCTTTGGACAGACGATGAGTCAGATGAAGGATAATTGTTTAGAAGAGGGAACATTGAAGATAAAATGTGTTTTACTCATTAGTGACCTCCAAATTATTAACACTGAGATCAATCCCTTCTTTTGTGTAAGAACCACCTCCATCCCAAAGCCAGTTTCATGTTTGAATTGGAATCCCTGATCTTAGTACCTCTTTTGTGAAGCTGTGTCTTCCATTCTGATATCTAGTAAACCATCAAGAAATGTCTCAGGAGACATGGAGGAACCCTAGCTGCGAAGAAATGATTTTTCAAGCATCCCAAATTTTGCTTTGCCAATATTTTTTTTTAACTTGTTCAGGCCCACTCATATGTTGAATTACAACTGATTTCCTTCTTGCCTACGTCATGGTTACAAAGGAAACTGCCTACTTTCTCTTGGAGTTAGAGAAGCTATTTTGTGCATCGAGTTTAATATGTGGTCTTCAAAGCCATTATTGGAATGAAATATGTATTTACTTGCACCAAATGATGAATACGTGTTTGGAAATATTTCATTGAATGGAAACAGATAAACTTCTTTTGCACAGATTATCCTTCTGAAGGAGGATATGTCATGTATTTTCTAATGCTTGCAGGCTAGGAAGCCAACAGGCATCTAGATATTGTTGAAGGATTACTTCAAGCAGCTCAAATTATCTTTGCCAATTTTAAGGAAAATTGCGGGTTTTAATTCAACAGCATCTTCAAAGCAACGTACTTTTGTTTACTGAAAAATTATTTAATGTTTTCTGATTTTTATTTCAAATATTTTTAAAGAGTGCAAGAACTTTTTGCCCACAGTGCTCATTTTTATTCAATTCATTGCAACACATTTACTCTAAATTAAAACCTTACTCTTTGCTAAAACAAGGAGCTAGTCCTTGTTAGTGATGAGTTGCTTATTGACTTGCAGAGCCAAATAATGATTTTGGTATCAATCCCAAAGCACTAAACAACTTGGGACTGAGAGGTTTTCTTGTCCCATCCTCCCTTTGTTTTATAGACATCTAAAGTTCTTGTTGCCAGTACATTGGGCAACACTCTATTTTTTCCCAGTGGCATCATCTTGTTTATGGAATGTCATAAGAACATAATTAATCAGCAGCTGAAGTGGATCATAACAGCGTTGGCATTTCTAGTATTCCAGTATTCTATCATTCACTTATAGCTTAATTTGCCAGGATAATGAACAATGTTGGATTAGGACTAAAGAAACTAAGATAGGGTTTACAGAGCACATTCATCTGTGGTTTGCTTATCTAAACTTTATTAAATATAAGAATGCTGCACTAAGCTCCAAACTTAAGTTTGCCAATTATATAGCATGCTAAACATATCACAATATGACTAAATATGATATATGAATCCAACTCAAATTCAAATCATCACTTAAGCCATTGAGTGATTTAGAATCAGTAATTATTTCTCAGTTTAACCTACTTCCCAAAGTTGTTATGAGAATACAGAATAGAGGCAGGAATATAGCTAATTTATTTAATAAAATTATATGGTCACATCTCATTTACTCTGGGTGGTTATCAATTAAAACAAACAAATGCAGGATACAACAACCAGCTTTTAAAAAACAAATAGCTGTCAAGAACATTCGTAACAGCCCATTTTCAGATTAACCATAAAAATGGGTTTACCTATATTGGCAGAGCCTCAGGCTATGTGGCAAAGCCAGTTTTTTTAATAGCTTGTGAATGGCCAACAGGGCTGAGACAAACCTAATCTCAAGAGGAGATGATATTCCAGAGGGCCAATGCCATGGCAGAAAAGACTCTCTTCCTGGGTCCCATCACATGGAATTCTCTAACAGACAGGACCTGGAACATTCTTCACCTGCCAGATCTAACAGGATGGAGAGACAGTCCCATAAGTAACCTGGCTCCATGCCATGGAGGCCTTTAAAGGTATCCACCAACCTTTTGAATTGCATCCAGAAGCACACCAGTGCAGCTTATGGAGCAGAGGTGACACATGTGACATCCAAAACTTTCACCCTTGCATTTTGCACCAGCTGAACTTTAAAACAGTCCTTAAGGACTGCCCCAAGTAGGATGTGTTGTAGTAATCCAATCAGGTGACTAAGACATGCTGCTTTGCCTTTTAAATTGCTGTGTGATCCTAAGAAAAGCTGTTAACTGTTCTAAGGTGTTGCAGACAGATGCCACATTCAGATTCTCATACCCAAGAACATATTGGACACTGCATCCTAAGCGCTACACAGCCCTAATATCTGGATCCAACATATTTTAGCCAACTAAAATTCCTTACATTAAATTACAACCCGTTAAAAAATACTGAAGTATTTTTCTTCATTTGATACATTTACCCTATCTTTCTTTTTGAAAGAAAAATGTAATATACCTCACAGATAAGGGAACATCTGTTCTATTCCATTGGCCTGCTGTCATTGCTTTTCTCTCCTTTTTTTCTTCCAGTTGCAAGGTTGGCGGGCTTGCTAAGAAGCTTCTAATACTGTCCTGATAAAAGCAGTTGTTATTTAGCTGATCAGGTTTGAGATCTAACAGCTGGTCAAGGCCAAGAAGAGGGATATGTCCCCAAAAAAATCATTGTGCTTGAGACCTTTAAGATAAACCTACTTCTAGTAGATGTGCATAATTTTATTATATGATTGAACAATTTTTTAAAATATGGCAAAATCCATATGTCATCTTGGAAATGGGATTACAATTAAAATCACAAATGAGCCATGGTTAGAATGCAGTATTGCAGGCTAAGCCTGCCAACTGCCAGCAGTTCGATCCTGACCAGCTCAAGGTTAACTCAGCCTTCCACCCTTTCAAGGTCAGTAAAATGAGGACCCAGATTGTTGGGGGCAGTATGCTGACTCTGTAAACCGCTTAGAGAGGGCTGTAAAGCACTGTGAAGCAGTATATAAGCCCAAGTGCTATTGCTATTCAGATTTTCTTTAACACCATATTAGGTCAAATTCCACAAGTGTTTGTAGTCACTAGCTCCTAACTATTCATTTACAATGAAGTTGTGCTTATGCAATTGTGTTAGAAAATATTTATATGATGATATCTTTGTTTTTCACACATATTTTTCATTTGGTATTTTATATATAGTATATTGATTTGTATGCTGCCTTTCAACATGCAGTTCATCAAATGCTAAAAAAAAAAGAGTTATGGTTAAAAAAAACCCAGCAGAAACTGTTAGTTAACACTGTTTTTGAGAAATAAAAAGGTCAGGAAAATATCTGCTCTGATGTTGGAGAGAGTTATATTAAGGAAACTGCTCAAGATAGGAAGTGTCACAATTTACCATCAGAGAGAGAAATCTTTTCAGTTGCCACACATTTTGTGAAATGACAAGTGTAATTTTCAGAGAATTTGTATGTAAAATATATAAAGTATTGATGAAACAGGAGGCTTTAATATTTCTTTCTGCAGCATAAACTCAAAGGGACATCTGGAAAATAATTTACCAACTGCATGACAATTACATGCCCCATTTTCTTAGAGAGGCAATACTGTAGTGGGCAACAATGATTTTCTTCTAGGACCCCTGTATTTCTAAACTGTTACAGTGTATGAATATATAATGTCCTAGGCATTTCAGCTTTACAAATCTGTTGCTTTTCACAAAATAATGAACAGTACTTCTATTAAGATCATTAGCATTTTTTCTTGTAGTACTTTAGCGGCATGCATACAAAGAGCAAAAAAATTTAATCTTGGTAAAAATACAAGGAAATGAACCAAAAAATATTGAGTACAGAGGCATTTCATAAAAGAAAAAGATGTTTTCAGGGAGCAAAGCATTATATTCCTGCCCATTCTGCCCATAATTTAATGTTTAAATACCACAAAAAGAAACCGAAATTAGCTTTCAATGAGCATTGCACACTTTCTGAGTTTTATTATACATTTAAAATTCTCAATGCATGTTCCAATTAGTTAGATTCCATTGAGTTGGGTTTGATTCCTGGGTAACAGTATGAATGCTTAGCATTGTGATCTGTTTTTTGTAATAATTTGTGTCTTGTTCAGGAACATTCTAGCAATTTCTTTTCTCTTGCCCATCTACCTTATCCTATTTTGGTCCCTCATCTGTATTTATCACATGCCCTCAATCTCTGCTTGCTGATTATTACTTCAAGGAAACAATTGGGTTTTATTTGGTTCAGGCTGAGTGATTGGTTCTTCTGTAGTCTTTGGGACCCTACATAGTGATCTCCAAATTCAGAATTCAAAAATGACCATCTCCTTTATTTTTTCTTCATTAATTGTAAATTCAGTAAGTATGTAAATAACCAATACATTTGTTTTCTTAGTATTTATCATTCAACTTTATTTTTTTGCTGTTTTCTACTTTCTTTTTGTCTAAGAATTGGTGTGGTCTACTTATTTTAATAATTAGAAGCTTGACCACCAATTTGCATTCTGACTATGAGTTCTTCCAATCTCATATTTGTTGTAATAGATTTTCTGGGTATGCTGGACAGAAGAACTGGTGTCTATATGCATGTTTGTCTCACTTCTTTTTATATTCTGAATCAATCAATTTCTCCAATATTAATCCATAAAATAAATTGTTCTTGTGAGGAATCTTTGTCATTAAAAATAATCAGATATTTTGGTAGTCTTGTTAGACACGTTGAGTTCCATATTCTAGGATACTCTACATGTGCTATTGCTATGGACAGATTAATAGTGTTAAAAAAGTGGTACTTTTTGCTAGTAGTTATATGTTCCCTTTTCTGGTGTGTCAGAAGATAAGAACCACTTTAGTTTAAGCTGTGGTCAAAGCTTAACATGAGCAGAAAATTAAAAGTGAAGAAATTGCCATTCTTCCCAGTCTGTGGTGATAGAGGCACATTCAGGTGAACCTGTAGAAAGCAAGATGAACTGATCATCTCATTATGGATTGATGCTATGCTAAGGTGACCAACCGTCTTCCTTTAGGGAGGACAGTCCTCCTTTTTTAAGTTCTGTCCTCCCTCGAAAAGTGTCCTCCTACATGTCCTCCTTTTTGATATTTGAAGACTAATCTGCAGGGCTTTTTTTTTCTCATAGAACGCTCAGAACGGTGTTCCGGCACCTTTTTTTGATGGTTTTTTTTCAACTTTTGCATGAGCTGTGCTACTCCCCCTATTGGCTTTCGAAAGCCAATAGGAATTGCTGCTGAGCACGCCAAAACACCCGGCCGGCAAACTTTGCACATGTAAGTTGTCTGCAGCGAAGGCGAATTGGCAGGAACTCTGCACCCCTCCCTGCTACCCAACTACACCATCTCCTAGTTAGTCCCAAAGATACCTGGAGGAGACTGGAGCAGCGACGCCACGGTAACTTTCTCTTGATCTTCAGCCCTGCTAGGGCAATAATGGCTGCAGGCACAAGAGGCAGGGGCAGCGGGGCTGCTGCGGGCGGGGTTGTGAGGGGTGGCGGTGGTCGGCTGCCCCCCGTGCTGTGGGAGCTGCGGGGCCTGCTCTACACGGGGCTGTGCAGGGTGGGCGGTGGTGCTGGCGGAGCGGCTGCAGGCGGGGTGTGTTGATGGCGGGCTGCCCCCCGGGACCGGAGCCAGCACAGCTGGTGCTTTGGGAGCCATGGGGCCCGCTCTACATGGCGGGGCAGCAGTGCTGGTGGGGCGGCTGCGGGCGGGGGCGCAGCATGTAAGCATAATTACAATATAAAATGTTATTGTTACAAATGTTTTTTATTATGCATTTATCATATTATAGTGTATTCTGTATTATTGTTGCAATGAATAAAATGTTTCTTTTATTTACGATATTTTTTTCTTCAATTTATTTGTGTCCTCCTTTTTATTGTAAAAAAGTTGGTCACCTTAGCTATGCATATCCATGGATGACCTCTGAGACAGAGCAAAGGTCTGATTTCTGTCCTCCTTGATCATCTAGTGCAGGGGTAGTCAACCTTGGCTCTTTTATGACTCGTGGACTTCAACTCGCAGAATTCCTGAGCCAGCTGTGCTGGCTCAGGAATTCTGGGAGTTGAAGTCCACGAGTCATAAAAGAGCCAAGGTTGACTACCCCTGATCTAGTGGCTTTCAATGGCCTGACTTGAGCCTGAATCCAGACTGGAAAGAGTCCACCTAATCCATTGCGCTGAAAAAAGAACTTCCAGCCAGCTATCTGTGGAGGCAATAGGAGCAAAGAAATAAGCACATTTCACCTCACCTCCCCACAATATAATCCCTAATAAAGGCTCATCCCTATGCCACCTTTCCTGAGAGTGGCCCACTCCCTGTCTACCATTATATCTCCTTATTTTAATCTGATTTTGATTTCTTCTGGCTGAATGACAGATGGAGAGAACTTTAACTAATCAATGGAGAAAAGCCTTAAGCGTTCTTACTTACGGTATTTTTCTCTAATTAAATAGCATATTGTTATGGTATAAAGTCTGGTCAAGATAGCCCAATTTTAAAAATTCTTATTAGAATTAAGTTGAGTCAATTATGAAAAACCTTAGGAGTTATCAGAAGACATGTAGTAACATAGAGGAATGTATTTCAATAGAAATTATTGTCTTATAAATGCGCAGCTGCCTTAATCTATTTTCCCTAACTAGAAAAGAGAAGAGTTACTATCTATGAATGTTGAACTAAGTTGATTTGCTTGGAACTAAAGACAATCAACAAAGATCCAACTAAATTGTAAAAAAACCACAACCCTGTGACATTAAAAGTCTTCCTTAGAAATCTGATACGGAATAAGAAGTGTTAATAGTGTTAAAGCTGCAATGTCAATCTATATGTTATGTATGAAAGCACGTGTGTGTGTGTGTGTGTGTGTGTGTGTGTGTGTGTGTGTGGAGGGGGGGAGTTTCCTCTGAGTCAAGCTTGGTGACCTCATGGACAACTCACTGTATTTTTCCTGGATAAACACATATTTATCTTCTATATTGTTGTTATTGCATTTAGGAATTGTTTTTTCAACTTTGCCATCTGGCTCAAAGCCCCATCTGGTACTACATGGTGGACTCTATCCAAGTATTAATCAGATCTAGCTCTGCTTAATTTATTTATTTTATTTTTTATCTGCCAGCACGAGCTCAGTTCTCCCAGCACTTACCAGGAGATAAAAAATTATTTAAATTGGGGGTAACCAAAACCTTTCTACATTGCAAATTGCTCTTAACCTTAAAGTGGCATGCTAGGGTTTCATTGTTTAGATTTTATTTATGGCATTAAATATTTAATATGACTGATCTCCAATTATGTATTTAATAATTTTTTCCTCTGTCAAAACCTAGATCTCAGTTCTCATGCATCCCTCAAAATCTTAGTGTGGTTCTCAGAAACCTCAAAGGTTATTGATAAATTGTAATCCTAATGGGGCAGAGAAGAATGATTAAATCTATCTCTATCCCAGAGATAGATACAGATTTTGAAAATACATATAAATTGTTTTACAGATGGTTCACATTAATGCCCATCTGCAGCTTACTAACAGCAACCCTTAAAACTTTTTATTAAAAGAATTCCTAGTAGAATCTTCTGTTTTCACAGTCTTATGGTTTTAAAAGTTGAAAAGCAGAATATTTAAATATTAGAAACTGGAAAATTCAATACTAGTATACAAAAAGTATGTGTGTATGTGTATATATTTGCTTCTGTGCATACACATGCACATTTGTATATACTTTTTACAAAGTTTAAAATAAGCAGTTACCATTTTTGCTTAGAAAAGCTTTTTAATAAAAGAGAAGGAAATTCATGGAAACAAAACATTCGTTTAGGTCAGGGGTCCCCAACCCCTGGTGCGTGGACCGGCACCAGGCAGTAGCATGCCAGAAACTGGGCTGCGCAAACAAGAGAAGCCCCATCCACGGGATGCAGGCAGCACGTGAAATGACGCCTCCTCCAGTCTGCGGAAAAACCTCTCTCCACGGAACTGGTTCCTGGTGCCCCCAAAATTGGGGGGCCACTGGTTTAGATAACTTGTGAACAATTAATGATCTTTCCAGTTTGCTGTGCTTCTTTCTCAGCTAATGGAAATGAAAATCACTTAGTATTACAGTGAGTTTTCTTTTTTAATAAGTTCTGACAAATGTTTAAAATTCTTACAGGAGTTTAATTCTTATGAGTGTTAAAAAGGATTCTTTGAACATAGGCTATTCCATAATGTTTTATATCTCAACAAGTGGCAGCATCTAGCCAACTTTGCCCAAACTTGGAAAGTTAGTAATGGCAGGCTGGTCAGGATGGGAAACCAACCGGAGATATTAGGTTAGGTTGGGAAGCTGGAAAAACACAATGGGAGAAAATACTGGGAAGCTACAATTGCCTTGTATCTGAGAAACATTATCTGGATGTCCCTATAATTATCAGGAGTTGAACTCAAAGGCATCTTCACCTTTGCTTAGAAAATGGTATTACGTGTTGATGTAATCATTAGGAGTTGCACTCAGTTCAAGGGTGTCTTTATCTTTATCTTGTACTGTGGGGGTTTTAGGCATTTATTTAGGCAACATTTCCTTTTGAATGTTTTCAGTGGTGGCTTAAAAGAAATGAAACCTACCTTATCAGAAACAAGTTGTGGAAAGAAGCCATTTTCTGTACTCTGTTGCTACTAAGAGACAAATTGGAATACTAGTATTCATCTCACATACATTTAAATAGTAATGAAAGTGGTGCTTTCTGAGCTTGGCTGTTTGCTTTCAGTTATTTCATTACTCAGCACCATACTGATGATGTTACCTAGTCCGGTAACTATGAAATGTCTGCAAGCAAAGAACCAAGGTCAGAGAGCACCCAGGACTCCACAGTCCAACCCCGAGCTACATATATTCTCTATTGATAAATTATTTGCAAATTGTTTAGCACAGAGTATACATAGCTAGGGCAGTCTACAATGCTTTTTACCACAGTACTGTAGTTCTGACAGCCTCTTGTTCACACATATGCGCGCTATCCACAATATACCAGAGGGAGCGAACGAGCTTGGCACCAGCTGGCTAGCAGCATTTGGGGGATGTCAGGTCGTCTGAGGTGATGACTAATCTCGCCTTATGTCTGTGCAAGTCCTGCGCCAGCTCCCACTTCCGTATGGAATGCTGCTAGCTTTTCCCACTGGAGTGGAACTATTTATCTACTTGCATTTTACATACTTTCCAACTGCTAGGTGGGCAGAAACTAAGAGCAAATGATAGCTCATTCCGCCACCCGGTGCCGTCGGCTCAAATTGCCGGATTGTTGACCAACAATTCCAGTGTCTTTAAGCCACTGAGCCATTTTGCCCACTAAATTATTTGCACTAGATGTAGCTTAGAAAGTCCAATTTGTAATAACTGATTTCTAAAGAAGTTATCAAGAAAACAGTTTATGAAATTAATTTTAGATGTTGCTTCTTTCAGATCTCTCCGTTACTAAAATAAATTATAAATGTGCAAAATTTTGTTTTAGCACTGGGGATGGAGATTTTTGAGGTGGTGGTCTGTTTTGCATTTAAGAGCTATTTGAGCATCAGAGTATATTCATTATTTAATTAAAGTTCTGGTGATCAACGGTTGTTCAAAATCTCAATATTTGAAAATGGAACACAGTCTAAGTCAGTGGTTCTCAACCTTTTTAATGTCGTGACCCCAACCAGTCATAAGTCGAGGACTAAACCGGTCGTAAGTCGAGGACTACCCAACCGGTCGTAAGTCGAGGACTACCCAACCGGTCGTAAGTCGAGGACTTTCCCTGCCTGGGAGCGTCGCACATGCGTGGTTCCGTCCCCTGCGCCGGCCGAGGCATAGCTGGCAAGCGGCAGAGACGGAGCAGGCCGACCACCAGCTGGCCCAGCCCAAGGGAGGTAAGGCACCCGCCGGAAAAGGGGGAAAAAATGGC
>NW_015390093.1:34591-44673 GCF_001527695.2 Protobothrops mucrosquamatus
TCCAGGAAAAGTTGTCAGATATGACAAATGTTAAAATGCTGTTGTTTCGACTCAGGGCTCTAACATAATTATAATACAAACAAACCCTACAAAATAGAAAAAAAGTTTTGCAACAGTAAATAGGGAGTGACGAGAGAGAAAAAATAACGGACCCAAGAACGACCTTCTAATCTACCTGCCCATAAAAAAAACAAAAACCCAATCCTTTGAACCTGGGAACCGAAGTGGGAGCAAGCACTTTTTAAAGAACAAGAGACCCGGTTCAAATGAAGCGCCACGACGGAAGAACCTCATTCATACTTTCTTACCGAAGCCTGAAGTTGGCTCCTTTGTGCTGGAGTTACAGGCTGCAGCGAATCTGGCGTGTCAGCCTGGCGTGTCTGCCCCAAATAGGGACTCCCTCCCCACGACCTTTGCTTCCCCCCCCCTCCATAATCTGCATAGAGGAATGACAGGCATTTGGCTGAACAGGAACAGTTTGAGTTGGGCTGCGGCGGCAGCAGCAGGAACAAGAGGAGGAGGAGGAGGAGGAGGATTTACAATTAGCTCGCAAGAGGAGGCAGAAGTTGCACGGAGGAGGCTGCTAAGGCTAGTTAGAGCCAGCGCTGGGAGAAGCTGAAATGAGTTCTCGGAAGTTTCTGTGCGAGAGGAAACCTGACCAGAGGACCAAGAGAGCCGCCTGATTGCTGGATCCCGGCCCTCCTCCGGGACGCGAGATGGGCCAGACTTCAGTCTCCACTCTTTCGGCGGGGGCTAGCGGTAAGTGGAGCTGGAAATCTGAAGAAGGCGATCTTTTTGGCGGATTCTCCCTTCCCCCAAGCGGGAACTTAGAGAGGGGCCGCTTTTGTGGCTAGAAGAGAATTCGGCGTTTATCGAAACAACATGGTTGAGGTGCCAACCTCTAATAGGCAGACCACCCTTATTATGCCGTACGCAGGGATCCTTCGCAGAAGAGTAGAAATGCCCCACGGGATCTCGGCAAGAGTTTCTCTTAAAGGAGCAGCCCTTTCTTTCCATGAAGTTCTCGAAAATAGTGACTTTTGATGGATTAAAAAAAAAAAAGATTTTCGAAGTTTCTGTGTGACTAATTCTTAGAGAAAGGCCCCCTTTCTGATTGTTTCGAATCGGAACTGCGAGATGCAAAAAAAAAACATTTTTATTGCCGAGATTTGTAGCACGTAGATCCTTACAGTCCACGCCCCACTTCTTTTTTACACATTATTTTGTTACTACGCGTGTGGTTTCCTATCGTGTGTTTATATTGTTTGTGTAAGTTTAGTTAGTTCTAATCTGCTTGTTGCACGTTCCTCTCTCACTTTTGAGCCACATAAATATTTTGGTGTACTCTAATTGTGCAACACTTGTTTTATAAAAACAAACGGACTGTTGATGAGATAGATAACATACCACAATGGCAATCCATAACATATTTTAACATAACATTTTTTGGATCTTCTAAAATGAAAATTGTAAAAGCTAAAGTACTGCGTAGAATCTTTTATGTAAGATATATGTTAAGAGTTCCTTAATTACTACATAAAACGTATTGGCATTTTGGGAAGATTTTGACAAATAATATGATTCCAATTACTGATTAATATAATATATTTTGAAATATCATTTTAAAGACATATGTGCCATCAATTCCACAATGTAGTAAATGCCTGTTCTGATCAGAAAAGTGTCCATAGTGTAAATGAATCCATGAAAGTGTATAAAACATAATTCACATTACACAGAACATTGTTTAAGAAAGCATGCAGTTGTTTTGCTGTGGACTGTTTATTAATTCATTTCATTTTTTTGTAGGATACAGATGCAGCAACACTCCTAGTAATTATGACTCAGAGCAGTTGAACACTTTATAATTAGGGGCTGTTTTTCCTTCAAAAACACATAAAATATAAACAACATTCATAGGCCTTTGTTATATTCATAGAATTAGGGTTTAATAGCTTAAGGTTTTAGGGCTTTAGAGTTGTTTTACAAATTATTCCTCTGTTGAGAGTATTTTAGATATTTAACAGATGTAGTAGAATAGGAAGTATAACTCATTCCTTCCTGTTCCTCTTTACTATCACTGGCTCAGCAAGGTGTTAAGATCAACTAGTGTAAATCTTAACTGTTCTCCTTAGAGCAGTAAATTTCTTGAGCTGCATAGCAAATCTTCGACAAAAATAGCCACCTGGAAAGCATTAGGGAACAAGTAGCTGCCATTTATAAGAATTGGCCAATGGTAGTGAAAACTTCAAAAGGAATATCTGCCTGTTATGTACAGTACTTAGGTGTTAAGAAAGCATAAAACAAACATGTTTTCTGTTAGTGGTGATTTTGTGGTAAGTTATTTTTGTATAACACTTGGATTTTTTTAAACATCTATTTGCATGATGGCCAGTTTCAACTCAAAATCAGCCCCTTCTTGTGCTGCCTTGTTGGAATTGTGTAAACCAGTAATCTAGCTTTATCCATGTTAGTAAACATTTGTATGAGCTGCAAGTAATGCAGTATAACAGAGTTGGAAGAGATCTTGGGTTTGGGTATGTGAACTGCTGGAGAGTTTAGCCTTTGGTCTAGATTGGCTTTCTCCAACCTGGATGTTCAGTTGCGTGGCCATTCTGGCAGCAGTGGATGTTGTATAGTGGCTAATGTGTTGTGAGATCCTGGTTCATTTCCATTCTCAGTTATAGAAGCTTATAGGATGATGTTCAACCAAGCATTGTCTCTCAGTTCAGCTTATTTCACAAAGCTGTTATTGTGGGGAATATGGAGGAAAAGGTAACTATTTAACTACCTTGATATTCTGGACAAAAGGCAGAATATATGCTGACAAACAGATTTACAACAAATAAACAGGATCTGTCAGTTGTTCATGTATGATGCTTGATGAGAGGATGTTGCAAAAGCTCATTTTAATGTGAAAGTACATTTGGTCAAACATTATTAATACTTCTGAGAATTGCTAGTCAAAATGACTGAAGAAAACCTATATTTGTTACTTAGATCAGTGGTTCTCAACCTTTTTAATGCCGCGACCCCCAACCGGTCGTAAGTCGAGGACTGAACCGGTCGTAAGTTGAGGACTAAACCGGTCGTAAGTTGAGGACTAAACCGGTCGTAAGTCGAGGACTACCCAACCGGTCATAAGTCGAGGACTTTCCCTGCCCGGGAGTGCCGCACATGCATGGTTCCGCCCCCTGCGCCGGCCGAGGCGTAGCTGGCAAGCGGCAAAGACGGAGCAGGCCGACCACCAGCTGGCCCAGCCCAAGGGAGGTAAGGCACCCGCCGGAAAAGGGGAAAAAAATGGCAGACAGCCTTGCTTGGCGACTCCCGTGAAATGGTCAATCGACCCCAAATGGGGTCGCGACCCATAGGTTGAGAACCGCTGACTTAGATAGAGATCTGTGTTTAGTATGCATTATTAAACTATAATGCATTCAGATATTTGAAACAGCTGAGCAGTTTCTGCTATATGAAGAGATCCACAATTTGCTCAGTGCCTATTCTTTTTCTATGGATGTCAGCAATTGCAGCACAATCCTTTTATAAAAATATCTGTGTTTGGATGCAGAGTCACAAGAATAATCAGTCACACAGGTTTAGCTGTTTTACTAACAAAATCTTATTAAAGGTTATTAAGAAATGTCCAAGAGGACGTATATTCAGTAGAATGCTTCAAAAAAATTATGATTGATTAAGAGCTACTTTAAAGAACGTATTTTTAGAAAGTGAATCTATGTTTCACTAAAGCAACACTATACAGTAAGCTATTGGGTTCCTACAATTTACTGTTTTAGTTGTTTATTTCTCTGCATGGTTGCTTCTCCATTGATCACTGGATAGGTTGCATGATACCTTCCTCTGTCTATGTTTGTACTTTCTTTGCAAATATCGGAGTAGAGTTGGGTAGAGTATTCTTCTGTTCTGAAGCAAAGCAGATGGCTGTATTCAAGAATAAGGTGTTTTTTGGCATTGGCTGCCTAGCTCTAAAATTGTCTTTTCAGAGAAATAGCCTTGTTTGTATTTGTTTCTTGAAAAGGCTGTTTAAGAGGGTTCTCAAATTAGCTAATTGACTTGTATGTTTTTAAACAGCTGTGATTAGATAATAAAATGTGAATGCTTTATAATCATAATTTTCGTGGGTTGATTGTGAGGTTTGATTGTAAAGTTAAAGTTTAGAAGTTGGAAGGGATACCATGATAATAGCAATGCCACGTTACATCTGACATATTTCGTATTCTTGAAGTGATACAACAGAACACTAATGGATAGTTGAGTCTTCCATCCATCTGTCTCTAAAGTTCTAACAATTTTGACTGCTATTCCTACTAGCCACTGGGGACTGATTGGAGAAGATCCAGAGCTTTCATTGAAAAATTCCATATCTGTTAAGTAAATGCCCTTCCTATATATGTCAAGGATTCTTGGGTTGTTGAGAGGAAACCAGAGCTTCCCCCTTAAAGCTAACATTTGATAGTATATCTGGATATTCCAGTGCAATTTAGCAGTAAAAAAGAAGCTTATTATTATTATTATTGTTGTTGTTGTTGTAAACAAAGCATTTGTATTTTACTTACATCCAAAACACCTCTTTGGTCACCAGAAAAAAATCTAGCCAAATAATTGTTGGATTCTCTGTTATTGGCCATTTTGTAACCAAAGTATTTTATTTGTCAGAGTGTTTGCTTATGCTGAAAAGATGGTCCTAACTATCTGTTTCCTCTTTCCTGTGACCAAAGAGTTTTACTCCATAGAATCCTGCTGTTTGTTGTGTTTGGCAGTCAACAAAGGCATTGTCTTAGGTCAAACATTAATGTTCATTTGAACTAGTTTGTTCTTCGGTCTCCTGGGTTTAGGGACTTCCTGTTTATGAATGTAGGAAGAGCATTTTTCCTATGTGGCTACAGAGGAAATTGATCTTATGCTGACCAAGTTGATCTTATGCTGTCACCAGCTATTACTTGTACATAAGCTTCAAAACTAGGGTTTTTTTTCTGTTTCAAGAAATAAACTTTGAAACCATATTGAAAAAAACTACAAAAATGCTAATGAGAAATGGTCCCCTGATAATAATTTAGACTGAGTAGCTATCAAATCTGAATTTCTCCATATTCTATGCAACAGTTGTTCTCATGCAGAGAACTCTTTGCATGAAAAGGAATGTGTCTCTGAAAAAAGGTACACATTTCTCTTTCTCTACTTAGTTGAAACTCAATTTTCATTTTGGAATGGAAACTTTCTGATAAAAAATCAGGAGGTACACCCCCCCCCCACTGGTTTCCTTGGGCTTCTCAGGGCACCTCCATGATTATTCTGCATGGGTTCTGCATACCTTTGTATTTCCACAGTGTCAGCAGAGTTGGAGAGTTCTTATTTCCTGCTCATCTGCAGTGTGATAGTAATTTTGTGATGGATTGTTGTTTTTTTTAGGTGCAGTGATTCCACTTCCCCATGGGAGGAACTTCAGTCTTTCTGTGGTGACTTGGCTTTGCTTCAGGTCTTGTAAGGGAAAAGCTGACTTGATGGTTTTGTAGCTCCTCAGTAACCCAGACAGGGAATAGGTGTGCAATTGGCAAGAGTCTGGTCCGTTTTCCTCATGAAAATCAAACAGAACCAGTGAAGAAAGACAATGGAGAAAGGTCTGCTTGGCTGCTATTTTCTGCTTCCTCCATTGACCATCTGAAGGAAATTCTGGTCATCTACAGGTAGTCCTTGACTTACGATCACAATTGAGCCCAAAATTTCCTTTGCTAAGCAAGGCAGTTGTTAACTGAGTTGTGCCTCGTTTTACAACCTTTTTTGCTACAGTTGTTAAGCGAATCACTGTAGTTGTTAAATGAATCATGCAGTTGTTAAGCAAATCTGGTTTCCCCCGTTGACTTCGCTTGTCAGAAGCCATCTGGGAAAGTTACAGAGGATGATCACATGACCCCAGAACAGTCCCAACTGTCCTAAATACATCTCGGTTGCCAAAAGACCACATTTTGATCAGGTGACCATAAGGGTGCTACAGTGGTTGTAAGTGTGAAAACTGGTGACAAGCCTTTTTTTTTAGTGCTGTTGTAAATTCAGTCACAAAATGAATAGTTGTAAGTCGAGAACTACTTCTAATGGAGGGAAAGGAAGAAGGAAGCAAGGGTATTTGCACAGTAGAGCAAAACTGCAACAGCAGATTTGTGAAGCAAGACGAGTAGCTCTTCAGAGAACTCATCAGTCTTAACAGGACTTTATATTGAAGCACAGGGAGTCCTCGACTTACAACCACAATTGAGCCCAACATTTCTGTTTGCTAAGTGAGACATTTGTTAAGTGAATTTTTCCCCATTTTACGACCTTTCTTGCCACAGTTATTAGGTGAATCACTGCAGTTGTTAAATTAGTGACACGGTTGTTAAGTGAATCTGGCTTCTCCATTGACTTTGCTTGTCAGAAGGTTGCAAAATGTGGCCATGTGACCCCAGAACACTGCAACTGTCATAAATACGAGTCAGTTGCCAAGCATCTGAATTTTGATCACATGACCATGGGGATGCTGCAAGGGTCGCAAGTGTGAAAAATGGTCATAAGTCACTTTTTTCAGTGCGGTTGTAACTTTGAACGCTCAATAAATGAACTGTTGTAACTTGAGGACTTAACCTGTGTTGAATTTTGATCACATGACCACGGGGATGCTGCAAGGATCGCAAGTGTGAAAAATGGTCATAAGTCACTTTTTTTCAGCGCGGTTATAACTTTGAATGCTCAATAAATGAACTGTGGTAAGTTGAGGACTTACCTGTAGTAATAACTGAAAAACAATAAGGTGAAACTTAGTCCAAACAAATAGTTTCTGTGATGAGTAGTTTAACTATGTTCTGTTCACCCTCTTCAGAGATGGCTTTCATCTTTCCAACCACGGTAGGACACTTAATGATTGACGACACAAATTGTCCATCTGACTCGGAGCACCTGCAATTGGTCTCTTGAGACAGAAATAGTCTTCAGGTAACCAGGCTGTGAAATCCTCCTGTTTGATGCATGGTACATGGTGTACTTTTTGCAAAAATCCAGCCATTCTAGTCAGTGCAGAACATAAATGCTTGAAGGAGGTAACTCAATGGCATTCTTGGTGCCAGAGCTTTGCTATATTTATTGGGTTTCAGTTCATTTTCAGGCTCTACTCAGTAATTTTTTTAAAGGCCTTCAAAATACCTGCTACTCTGTATATGTGTATCTTTTCAGACCCCGAGAATTTCTGGGAAGACCGAAACTTTCCAGCTGAGTGAGCCAAGTTAAATATACTTCGACCCTGTTACAATTCAAAACAGGCTCTTTCTGACTTAGAATAAATTATAGTTAAAATATCACAGTACAATTAAAAAAACACAAAGTCACATATAAGAGACAATAACAATAACCAACATAACCAAAATATCAGAATACCTTAAAAATAAGAAATATAAAGGATGTTTCTAAATATATTTTATAATTAAAATCAAGATTTCTGAAAATTCAAAATGCTTTGATTTAAATCAAATATATGCATTATTATTATTTAGTCTTATATATTTTTTCACTTTGTACCTGACCTTAAAAGTCCATTTGTATCTTTCAAATATATGCACAGAATTTCCTAAATGCAGCCAGGAGGCTGTATAGTTACTGCTATTTTCAAGTATTCAAGCTGATTGTTGACAAAATATGGTCAGATTAAGTGGGTAGATATTAGTTGAGAAAATGTAAATTCAAAATTTGAAGAAAACATTTTAGATAGGATAAATGATTGTGTGAGATAATGAAATTGACCCTCACATTACTGTTGTGGGAGATTGTGAAAATATCAAAGTAATTCATGTTTATATAAACAAAACCCATTTAGTACCTCCTCTAGTACAATAATGATACCACTACAGTGACTTGCTTAATACTGATCAGGATTTAGCAATGAAGGACATACAGAAAACACTGATAGATGATTGTTAAAGTTTTCTAGTCCAGCATCCTGTTTCAGAGTGGCCAGTAGAATTGTGTAGGTAGAAGCATGTCATGAGAGCAAATGGTATTTTTGTATTCTCGGTAGCATTTACAAGCAGGCAAACTTTAATAAACGTATTCTCTATCAATTTATTGAATCTCCTTTGGAAATGTTCTGAGTTCAATCCATCTTGGTAGTAATTTCTGTGCATTTCTAGGCAACATATGATGTCATGTTTTTGCCCTTCTTTTTTAGATAATGTAGGCATCTGTTGTGCTAAAGTGAACAAATCTGTTTTATAAAAGAGTGAAGATTTCGATGGAATTTTTGTATTTTTTTAAAAAAATATTTTAAAGTTAGAAAGAAAGGAAGAACTGTCCAATTAAATCCACAGAATGTATCTCCCTATAGTTTTATATTCAAAATACTCCTGCTATAGGCAAAGCAGGTCTGCTGAGAATAATTATTAATATACTGTAATTATCTTGTATTAGTTTTCTGATAACAGTATATAAGCCTTGCAAGTTCATCATGGTAATGCAGGTAGTCCTCAATGTATTATCACAATACAAAATTTGTGTGGCTAAGCAAGATGGTTGTTAAATGAGTAGCGACAAGTTTTACAACCTTTTTTGTCACTGTTGTTAAGCAAATCACTGCATTTAAGGAATCACACGGTCATTAAGGGAAATCCAGTTTCTCCCATTGACTTTGCTTGTTGGAAGACAATTGGGGGAGTCGCAAATGGAGATCACATGACTCCAGAATGCTGCAATTGTCATAAATGGATGCTAGTTGCCAAGTGCCAGAATTTTGATCATGTGACTGGGGTTGCTGCGACGATTGTAAGTGTGAAGACCGGTTGCAAATCACATTTTTTTTCATTGCTGATGTGACTTTGAACGGTTGCTAAATGAATGGTGGCAAGTTGAGGACTACCTGTGTAAACCGAATATTTACAAACAAAATTGTACACAATATTTTTGCTTTTCTTTCGAGTTTTAGCTTGCGTATGTGTTGAAATTTATAGGGTTCTTGTACCTGGCATTTAAGAGACGCAAGATTTCTGAATGTGAGCTTTTCCCAAAGGCTCATAGGAGTTAAAATTAAAAAAAAAATATCTCCCTTTGAAATTGATACAACCAACTTTGTTCTGTTTTGTTCTTGCTTTTAACAAGAGTACTACTGCGGAAGCATTTGTCATTGTTTTTGCACAGGGAATGCACTTAGCATGTGCTGGGGATGTGAGAGGCCCCTGATGTTTTCTTTAAGCAATGTTCGGTCTTTCTAATAACTGCAGGCAGAAAAACTGATGCAACTGCGCACTAGTTGGCAGACAGGAATCCCAACTGTTGGTTTTTGACAGTGAAGTGGCTGTTACTGTGCAATGACTTGCAGGGAAAACAAGCAGCCAAGGCCCAAGAACAGAGTGCCTGTCTTGCAGGTTATTTTTTAAAAGCATTTTGCGTTCCTCGGTGCACGTTTACTGCGTCAGATTTGAAGTTAGTTGAGGGGTAATGCAAAAGAGAGCGGGTGCAAAACAGATTGAATAGAACATTTCTCACCCATTTCTACGGTATTTAGTTACATATTATCCATCCCTGATCATGTATACAGTTATTCCTCTGTTAATGATAGTAATTGGGACTAGAATTTCCATCCCTAAGTCCAGTGCTTTTTTTCTAAAAAAAAACCTTGGCTCTTTTATGACTCATGGACTTCAACTCCCAGAATTCCTGAGCTAGCCATGCTGAGGGGAAAGGGAGAGATTTCCAAACTGAGCCATTCTGGCTCAGGAATTCTGGGAGTTGAAGTCCACGAGTCATAAAAGAGCCAAGGTTGCCTACCCCTGGACTAGGCCATTCTTGGGACTTCTTGTTGGCTTCCAAGAAGCAGTCAGTGGAGAAGCTGGCAGGAAAATGTGAATCCTGGGTGGGCTCGAAAGCTTGCTGGTGAGTAAGTGGTTGCTTTGACCTAGCACAAATACAGTCAAGCCTGGGATGAAAGGGTGAGCGAGCTGCCTTGGGTTCTACCATCCTACTGCTCCCAGTGGCCATCACTGTTGTCTTCTTCCCTGCTGGTGAGGAGGCGTGCCCAGCAAGGGGTGATTTATTTATTTATTTATTTATTT
>NW_015390093.1:47313-53553 GCF_001527695.2 Protobothrops mucrosquamatus
CGCGAGGGGTGAGTCGCGCAGGGCCAGCAGGACCGTCTTAGGGTACATAAGTCCGGCAAAGGGAGTCCATGGCACAGAAGGGAAGATGTTATTTAGCAGTCCTCAGGTCTTCTAAACCAGGGCCAAAAGGAAACAGAAGGAAACAGACCTCGAGAGATAGTCCTCAAGTCCTCCAGGCCGGGTCCTCTAGGCCGGGGCGAGCCAAGTCCAAATCCAGGCCCCAAATCCTCACCCGGCCGAGGCCGCTGGAAAGGCCGCTGAGGTCGCCAAAGCCGCTGGAAAGGCTCCAAAGCCACCGAAAGGCCGCCGAAGAAGCCACCAAAGCCGCCAAAACCGGAACGGCCGAAAAGGCCCTCGAGGAGGCCGCTAAACAGGCCGCCAAGGCCATCGCGGCCGCCGGAACGGCCACCGAGGCCCAAAGACCGCCAAAAGGGCCGCTGGAGGGGCCACCGAGGCCACCGAGGCTGCTGAAAAAGCCGTCCGAAGGCCGCCGAGGCCGCCGGAAGGGCCGAAATGGTTGCTGAAGGGGCCGTTGGAGGGGCCGTCGAGGCCGCTGGCAAAGTTCTTAAAGAGGCCGCCGAGGCCGCCGAAGAGGCCACCAAGTCCGAGAGGACCGCCAAAAGGGTCGCTGGAAAGACCGCCGAGGTCGCCAAAAATGTCTCCGAGGCCGAGAGAGGCCGCCAAAGATGCCTCCGAGGCCACAGGGGCCGCCCAGAAAAGGCCGCCCGGGCCACCGCGTTCGCCAAAGATGCCTCTAAGGCCGAGCGGTCCACCCAGAGGGTCGCTAGAGAAACCGCCAGCGAAGCCGCCGAGGACGGAAAGACCGGGAGGGCCGACAAAACAGCTACCCGGTTGGCTCCGCGTCCCCGCGTCACCTCGCATCCGAAATCCAGTCCCGGGGAACTCACCGGGGAGAAATCTACCTGGGGACGGGTCTCCGGACCTCCGGGGGCCTCCAAGGCTCCCCTCTGCCCATTTTCGGTCTCCACTACTGCGGAGCTACCTACGGACGTCCGCCATCTTCAGGCATGCGCATGATGAATTGAAGCATGGCGGGAATGGCAGAGTGCAGGACAACGGAGCAGAAGAGTGCTGGACATGCAAAAGGGCAGAGACAGGGGCGAGGTAGGCAGGTGGGTGGAAGCTGAAGTGCACCCTGCAGTGGTAAACCCAGGTAGGCTGCCAAACCCCTGAATTTTGACCATGTGACAGTGGGGACGCTACAGTGGCTATAACTTCAAAGATCGGGTGTTAAGTATCATTTATTCAGGGCCAGCGTAATTTCAAATAGTTGTTGAATAAAAAGGTCGTTAAGCAAGGACTACTTGCAATAAAGAAATAGTAGATTGGATTTTACTATTCTACTGTTATAATTCGGGATTCCACTGAACATTTGAAAACCATAGGAGACCTCTGCTGAAGTATGTCGTAATTTAAAGTTTCAGACCACTGGGTTCTAGCAGGGAAGGAAAAGGAGATGGTCTTTAGACATCAGGGCTGTCTGTAGGAAATATACAGCATCATTTATAAACTGGAATTGTAGAGGCTTTTATGTTCTATCCAAGGGTGGCAGCTCCGGAACACCCCTCTCCAAGGTTTCAGTAATACATGCAAGTTTGACCCCTTAGTACCCACGATCAAGTCATAAGATGAGGATAACCTTGTTACAGACTGACCTGGCTTCCAATATCCAGCAGCTAAAATCCCGGACCCTCAAAGGTCTACTGACTGGGTCCTTCTGTGTTTGATTCAGAAGCTCAGAATATTTTTAGATGCAACATCAATAACATTGTTTAGCTTAAATGTATTAGTTTTTGGAATTCAGTACAATGTACGCACTGCAAGAATATTTTTATACTTAAGTATACAGTGCAATCTATTTTAAGAGCATTCCAAAATAGTGTACAATACAATAGTCTTTTACAGCAACTGAGTCCTCAGAATTCTGCTTCTATTAACATATATTTATTTTAAGAAAGAAAATAGAATTATGGGGAGGGGAAAAGCAAACAGAGGTTACATAGTTTTTGCCAAATGATCCATTCCAGCAGCTTGGAAGGTTAATAATAGAGTTAATTCTTTCATTACATTAATATGATTCATCAATAGGAATTTTGAAAATATTTAGAGAAGCAGCAACTTAGTCTTCCTTTTTCTGTTGTCTTTTCTACTAATGTTCCATTGAGACATGTGGTGCAGTGAATAAGAATAAAGAGAACCACAAGTACCTGTTCTGCATCCATTAAGGAACTTATTAACTTATTGATATTGTTGTTAAGAAAGATTTTAAATTTAATCTGTTAAAAAGAATTAACATTCTTTTTGGATTAGGTTTAAAATCTTTCTTAACACACAATCACCCTATAGACTTCATGGCATATTAAATATTAGGAGGGAAGGGTATAAGATAGATTGTGAATCTTTTTGTGCTGCTATCAAATCACTACTTCAGAATATTTTTTTTTTCTGGCAAAGTGGCTAATGTGGAAGAAGAATGAAGCAGTGAATTTCACTGAAGCAGGAAATACAAGGAAATCATTCGTTTTGTTTTTGCTGGTAACATGACTGTTTCTGGCAAAAGAAAAAAGGAAGGCTTTTTTTTTTAATTTTTTTGTCTGTCCTGTTTCTCAACCCTATACAGAGAACTGCTTGAGTCCTCTGATCTTACATACCTCTGACTGACAAAAGAGAATTTTCTCTTTTGTTGATATGTCATCTCTGTAGACTGCCTTCTCAAGACCTGTGTTGCATAGACTTTTCCCCCGTATCTGTTTCACTAAGAAGTGATGATTATGAGCCAAGGGGATGTGCATTTCAGGAAGTTTGGCATCACATTGGAGACCAGTATGATACACTGGGAATGGAAAGATACCATACAGCAGGGGTGTCAAACTCAATTTCACTGAGGGCCGCATCAGCATTGCGGTTGCCCTGGGAGGGCCGGGTGGGTGTGGCCAGAGTGGGTACAGCCTACTGGGTGGGCGTGGATGGAGTGGGTGTGGCCTACTGGGTGGGTGTGGCCAGTTCTACATCATTCGTGTCAAGGGTACCTATGGGGGCCTGGGCAGGAGTGGGACAGATCTGAGGATCTTTGGCAGAAGGGGGTGGGACCGGGGCAAATGCCAAGGCATAGTCCACTGGGGTAAGTGCCAAGATGGCCACCAGAAAATTGTACATTGGCTCCCGGCTGGCCTGGGCCAGGGCCAAGGCAGCGGGGGCCTTTCCCTCACTGTTTCCAGGATGGCTTCGCGGGCCACATAAAACCGCTTCGCGGGCCGCATCTGGCCCCCAGGCCTTGTGTTTGACATGTCTGCCATACAGCTATATACTTTATTCGATTGTGTATGTTCTTCTCTGTTGCTGCTGAGTTGCTTACCGAATCAACTTAATTTTTTTTTCTCAATACATTCAACCACAAAATATCCAAATGGATGGAGTTAGCACAACATACCACTCCCTGTGAGTGAATATGTGTGCATGGTCAGATACACAAATATGTATACAACATTAAAATGAAAGAAACTTTCTATGTTCCTCAAAAGCAGCCCCAAGAGCTTCAACTTGATGAAGTATCTCTGTTGCTAGTAGTGATCTTCAAGTAACTTGGTTAAGCATGTGTGCGAATATAACTGTCATTCCAGCCGCACTA
The DNA here is from genome assembly GCF_001527695.2 of Protobothrops mucrosquamatus. Taxonomy (NCBI): domain Eukaryota; kingdom Metazoa; phylum Chordata; class Lepidosauria; order Squamata; family Viperidae; genus Protobothrops; species Protobothrops mucrosquamatus. The sequence continues at coordinate 50,963 of NW_015390093.1, forward strand.
AGCTCCCTGGAGGAAGCCAGGACATGAATGTAACACTGTAATGATAAGCTTGCAGAAGGAGGCATTGCTTGCTGGGGGGTACTGGGACTCCTGGATTGGAGGTTCTGGGATATTCTCTGGGTTCCTAATGGGAGGGGATTTGATTGGAACTACTTGCAACATGAAATGCCCAGAGTTATTGGAGAGGGAGGGGTCAGGCCACGTTGTCATGATGTAACACTGTCAGTTACAGTAACCATGGCTGCTGCTGCTGCTATGTACCACATTGCCTTCTCATGCCACCACAGCATGAAAGTAGGGTGTTTGAAGTCAGACTGGCACCTTTCCCACCGTCTGCTGTCTTCCCAACAGATATATGGCATGACTTTCTTGCTATGAATTGCTTGGCAGACTCCGTATGGCTTATGGACATTAGCACTAGCATGGTCTTTGATAAGTGGGCTCTCGCAGTGTTTCCATCGAAAAGCTTAAACGTTTTTGTACTGTTTTTTGATTTCCCGTATTATGTGTTTTCTCCAGCATACAATAAGATGTTCTGTGGGCGTTCTGTTTTAGTAGTAAAAGTGAATTTCTTCAACCTCCTCTCCCGCAATCTAGCAGTGAGCAATCTGGCATTAAGGAAAATCAGTATATATGCAGGCAATTTCCTGGATTTTCATTTGGCTTCCTGACCTATCTAAGTGTTAATTTTTTAAGGTTATGCTAAATTAAGCCCCAGTTTTTAAGTACAGGTCTTCAGCTTAGTGTTTAATGCCAATGCTTTGGGGTCATGAGACATTCTTAGCATTTTTTTTAAAGCTGTATTTTAATGCTTTGTTTGAAAATTTGATCTGCTTACCCGTAAAGCCGAGACAGGTAAAGAATGGAAGTGGACAATATCCTTGGTTGATCTAGAAAGGATAGAGAGCCAGTGGTTAAGTCACCAGGATACAAACCGGGAGAATGTGAGTTCTAGTCCCACTTTAGGCGTGAAGCCCGCTGGGCCAGTCATTCTCTCTCAGCTCTAGGAACCAGGTAATGGCAAACCATTTCCAAGCTCTTATGAAGAAAACTACAGGGACTTGTCCAGGGAATTGCTAGGAGCCAATACTGACTTGAAGGAACACAAATACACCAGTAGGAAGCAACCTCATAAATGGTATGGCTTTGTAGTATTTTTTTTCTTTTTTGAGACTGGTAGTGCTTACCATGGTATCTTATTCCTGGTTAATCAAATTATTCCCCCTGCCTTTTAGCCATTATGTGTATTTGCTGATGTTAAACTATTATGTTTAAATCATCCATTAAATTCTATGGATTTTCAAAGAGGGATATAAAATTCTTTAGCTTTAAAAGTAGTAGTGTTCTTCAAGTATAAAATATGTCTTTATAGTTGAATTTCTAAATATAAATGAAAAAGGCTTTCTTTTGTTCTAAGCTTTGTTTTCCATATTTTTTCATGTTCTAAATGAGAAAGTATATACTAGCAATCACCTACATAATATAATAAAAGAAAACAAAATTAAAAGCTTAAATGCAGAAACGGTTGATTGTGGGCAGGAACAGGAACAGAATTTGAGAAATTACATTGTGCAAAATACTGGTGACTAAGCTTTTGTTAGGCCTTTAGAAGTTAAAAAATGTCACCAACCACTCCTTTTAAATGCTTTAGAAAGGCATTCATTTTAATGGAAGGAACCTAAACCTGACTTGTATAAAAATAACCATTTCTTGCACCACTTGTTTCTTTAATAATGCTTCAGTGAAAGAGAACACATGGCTATAATTTGAGAGTTTGTTATTTTAATTTTATATTGTAAATCATATTAAACAATATATGTTCAAAGATAATAAGAAAATTTTCAAAGAGAAATTGGCCTCCTAAAGAGCTCTGGAAAGCAAATACAGTATAGAGTGATCTTTGCATGTTTTATTCAAGTGGTCTTTTTGTTCTCCATATAGTTCAGGCAAAAGTCATAACTTCAGCTTATGATGCTCAGTAGCTGTTTCTGGGGCTGAAAGTAGATGGCATAATTTACTCCCAGTCATTGTGGACTGTATTCTTATCAGAATAACCCAGAGAGGAGTAAATCAAGTCAGTGTAGCAGAACATTTATTATTTATTCGATTTTTATTCTACCTTTATCACATTTATAAGTATCTCAAAGTGGCAATCATATTGATATTCCTTCCACCTCTTATTTTCCTATAGTTCTCAAATAGCATGCAAAGAATCATTCTGCAGCATGAATTTATACTGCACATTTAAAACAGGATTTAGTTTTGATATTTTAATTCAATATTTTTTCTCTTTCATTTCTTATTACAGTCAAATGCAAAATAAAATCTATTTCTAACTACAGTCAAATGCAAAAAAGCAGCATCAGCATTGACTTAGAACTGTCTGTCTCAGCCTACGTTAATCAAAAGCGGCTCTCACTGAAACCAATCCATCCTATAAATGATTAATCCGCAAATTAAATCAAGCATAGTTTTAATTGTTCTATATTAGAGCTATCATGAATAAAATTGCATTCCTAAGACTTATAACAGAAAATATTTTCTTTGTGAAAAAAGAGTTGAAAAACAATTGGTCTTGGGAGCAAGTAGCT
>NW_015390094.1:0-13067 GCF_001527695.2 Protobothrops mucrosquamatus
TATGCCCAGACTAATATCACTATAACTGCAGTTTTTAACTTACTTTCTTAGCTCAAATTAACACTTTTTATCTATGGAACTATTGGCATTGCAAAATACTATTACTTATAATAGTCATTTTTTAATCGGCTACATTGTGAGTGACCAGCTTTTATGAAAGTCCGATAAATCACTGATAGAAATATGCAGAAACCACTCGTTTCAGTCCGTGGACCACTGTAAAAATAGCTCTATCTTTTTTGAGTTTCCCCAAAGATAATATCCAATATTCATATTGGAAGTAAGGTTTTGAATATAGCTCTGTTGTCCACTGATACAGAATGAGAAAAACAAAATTAGCTGATAACAGTGGTGTGCTGGAGCTGGCATATACTGGCTTGTGGGAGCCAATTGTTAAATTTTCTAGAATTCTGAAAGCTAGCTGACAACAGAGTGGAGTCCCAACACCTAGTGTGCCAATCAGCTGTTTGGCAAGGTGGTGATAATGGAGCTGGCAGAGTCAGTTGCTAAATATTTATCAGTTGTTAAATATTTCCTCTGGAAGGGACCTCAGAGGTCCTCTAGTCCAACTTCCTGCTCAAGGCAGGAGACCTTACCATCCAGGTTAAATGGCTGCCCAGTATATTTTTAAAACCTCCAGTGATGAAGTATCACAATGTTCTCACTGTCAGAAAATTTCCCCTCACTTCTAGGTTGGATCTTTCTTTAACAAAGTTTTCACCTATTACTTCTTTCCTGCCCTCTGATCCTTTGGAGAATAAATCAATCTCCTCTTTTCTGTGACAGTGTAGTAGCTATATGTGTTTTTTTTCAGTTAAAGTTGTGTGTGCCAAATAAAAGAAATTGGAGCAGGGGCTTTCAACCTGCATCTCTATCGAACTTGAAAAATGTTCCAGTAGCTATGTGCTTTTTTTTTTTTTAAAAAGGACATTTGCAGCAATGATAATTTATTCTGCAAATAATACATATAAACACATCAAACATGTTGAAATGTTTTTGTGCCAAGGGTGTACATAAAGAATAATTATGCTTTTTCCTAAAGTAGTTATTGGGGTTGAGAAGAAATTAGCTGATTGATATTTTCCACAAAATATTTCAGGACTCTATCAAGTCTGTTAATTAATTCAGCTCAGAAATGATTGCTATAAAAACTCCAAAAATGCAACACTAGAGAAAAGTAGCCAGTATAAAGAAATAATAACAGGATCCCTTCCCCCTCAAAAATACACTGTAATTGGTTAGGGCAGGGGTAGGCAACCTTGGCTCTTTTATGACTCATGGACTTCAATTCCCAGAATTCCTGAGCCAGCATGGCTCAGCTTGGAAACCTCTCCCTTTTCCCTCAGCATGGCTGGCTCAGGAATTCTGGGAGTTGAAGTTCACGAGTCATAAAAGAGCCAAGGTTGTCTACCCCTGGGTTAGGGAAATAAAATTATTTCCAAATCATTCTGTTTTATCTTGAAGTCTCTTATCTGACTAAACCTAACACATTCAGTATTTCCAGTCTCTACTATTACCACAGTTTCAGATAATCCAACAGAGTTTAGACAATGTTATAGCTCTGAATGATAAAGAAGCTAGTGTACAAATACAGTTTCCTGTCATTCCCTGCATTTTTGAAATTCAGAGTGTGTAATCTTTTATATAGCAAAAATAGCTCTGGATTAAGAAAACTACTATTTGGAGAAGCACAAAAGTTCCAAAGACAATGGGACTGAAGAAACAGCTAAAGAGCCATAAAAAAAACTGTTAGGAAAAGGAAATAGTATCTGATGATAGGAATACACTTTAGTTGTTGGCGGTGTCATTTGTTTTGCCTCATAGTATCCTTTTCATTTACTCAACAAGTGAATTATTTCAGTGAATTCTTACCCCAACAGATAAATAATTGTCTTTTCAGGAAGTTGTATATTTGTAAACATGCAGGGTTTTTAGGATATTTCCTTGTAACTATAAAATAATTCAAAATTTCAACTTACATTTTAAATATTCTGGGGTCAATGAATCACTTTCCAAAAGATGTATGGATAGTATTTTATAAACCTCTGAATGTTCCCCCTCAGGGACAAAATTAAATATACTCTGATCCACAAGGTCAGACTAAATGAGAAAAAAAAACAGATTGAAAACTAAAATGCAGTATTAATGAATCTCACTTTTTAATATAAAATCAAGCTGTCAAAGAGAAAAAATATATACATTCTGTAGCACATGATCAGGTATGCTACATCAGTATTAATTTAGATGTGGCTAATAAAGGTTACTATATTCCCATTATTAGTTGTGTTCTAGTCCCATGAATATAGATTGCACTGAACTCTTCAGTGGAGGAATTATAGTATCCAACTTTAAAGTAGCAGTTGTGAAACCTCTGTGAAAAAGCTACCTGTCTGCTGGATGAGTGACAATGGGCCAGTCACCTACTCAGACTCATGACAAACTACTTTTAAAAATTGCCTTGTTGTCGCTAGGAGTCAAAAGTGACTTTAAAAAAAAAACAGTTTTCTACTGCATTGTCTGCTTTATTATAGAAGTCTTTCTTATAGTAATTTCTATATGGATATATAGCATAAAATAACCTCCCTTGACTTTTGGATTTCAAGTAATGAAATACTGGTTCAGAGTATTCATTTTCAAGTATTCTGAAAAATACATGTATAGTCAGTAGGATTTTCTACTCGTTTCCTTTCAGGGGCAAAACTTCATGCCACAGTACAAATATTTTTAGCTTCATAATGTATGAATGTGGGACAAGCTCTTGAGACTGCCTGTCTGGTTAGATGAAACTACTGGTACAAAGTTTGGACTTGGATCAGTGAAGTGTACAGAAGTACATATTTGCCAGCATATTTCAATTCACACATACAGTAGTGGCCAAAATTGTGGAAACCTTTTGGGAAAAGTGTGTTTTTGAGGTTTGATGGCTAATAACACCACTTTTATTTGGAGTAATACCATAAAATTATATATCAATGGAAAGATAATTTAATCAAGAATGTAATGCAGGGGTAGTCAACCTTGGCTCTTTTATGACTCGTGGACTTCAACTCCCAGAATTCCTGAGCCAGCTTAGCTGGCTCAGGAATTCTGGGAGTTGAAGTCCACGAGTCATAAAAGAGCCAAGGTTGACTACCCCTGATGTAATGCAACATAGTTTGTTCAATTATCTGTACTGCATTCTATGAAAAGTTATAGCCAAATAACCAGAAAAAGGAAGCACAACTTGCTTAGGTTGATCTCAAGTAGCTTTCCTTCATATGATGGTAGCCAATGAGCACAAATGTTTAGAGAGCCAATCAGGTGTCATCTTGTTTTGGCAATGAGCCAATCAGATCAGAGTAGGATTCAGTTATTGATGTCATGTATTGAAGCTGAGAGGAGGACATTTGTCAGGGTGTTATGTGATCGCTATCAAGCTGGTTGGGGTTTTTTGTGTTCTTTCATTGAGTGAGCTTGTAAAACGTAATAAAATTAAAGTAATGGTGCAAAGAGTTGACTGGTTGCCCAGAAAGCGATGTAAAATAGTATTATTAAGTGAACAAGGCTACAGTTATAAAGAAATTAAAAGAAAAATGGGTGGAAACTTAACCAAAGGTGGCATTTCTACTGTACACTTTTCCCAAAAGGTTTCCACAATTTTGGCCACTACTGTACAAGCATCTATCCTTCCATTCTATTATTATCATTTGTTTATCCACTTTTCCAATCTTTAGTATATAAAAAACTGCAACAAATTTTATGTCAGGTTTATTTTTGCCAGATAACACTCCATATCTTAATATACTTCTTTTGAAGCTAGTTTGTGCTATTGCATGAAATTCTATTCAATGAAAAAAAAAGTTTTCAAAAACCAGAAGCCTTCTCTTAAGATGATTACATTGGTTCTAGCCATCAATATTGATGAAAGTGAGCATTTAAAGAGAATACATGCTTATATAAACTGCATTTTATTCTTCAATGTCTGAAAGGAAAGCATAGGGCAAGTTTTGAAAATGGCCAGCCTAACACTAGTATAGTGGAAAGGTAGGTTAAAGATCTTCAGCTGAGTATCTTCCTTTCGTGATGTCAACCAGAGATACCCCTAGTAGTCTGCATGGGGAGGATACATGCATGGGGATTATTATATGCCATCACATTCCATCTGATCCTTCAATAATTTATTAATAATCTGTTAGTACTTGCAAAAAATATGTTACTTTCTCTACCCAGAGGCCAATTCAGGAACATGAAGAACTTGCTGGATTTACACAGGCATTCCTCCATGCTCCTTGCAGCATGTGTTTGCATATAGGCAGCAATATAGGTTTAAAACTTTTATTGTCCTTTTCCTATTTATTTATTTAATTAATTTATGTGTCTTGTTTGCCAGCTGAGTCGTAATGGACTCCTAAGTAACTTATAAAATGTATAGTAAAAAAAATCAAGATTATGATTACTTTAAACAATAAAATATACAACCCAATTAGCCAAACGAATATTAAAAGTGACACGCCGAAACTGTTTAGTATGGCATCACTGATAATAATTCATCCCTAAGACCTTCTGGAAAAATCTATGCTTTTTAGGAATGGGATGAGGTTGGGGGGTCTTCAAACAGAGGGGAGCTACTGCAGAGAATGACCATGTCTGGCTTCCTATAAGGATCTTTAACAAATAGTCCCTAGTCCAGTGGTGGCGAACCTATGGCACGCGTGCCAGAGGCGGTACTCAGAGCCCTCTCTGTGGGCACGCGCGCCATGCCCTGGAGATGGCAACCGTCCCTCTTCAACCAGCCGCCCGCTAACTCACCGAGGTCCCACGTGGCCGGATGCATCCCAGCACGGCTGGTTTCCCTCCCCCCAGCCCTGTCCCTCCTGGCCTCGCATGCTCTCCTTTTCCCGGGGACGACCCACTGCATCGCCTCCTCAGCTGTCGGCCGGCCATCCAGCTCAGAGGCGGCTTCTCTGAACTGCTGGCGGTGGGCTGCAGAGCCCCAGAGTGCGCCGGTTGAGGGGCCGGTAGGCTGTGGCTGCTGACGGACACTGTCGGCCCCCATGCGCTCGCTGGCCTCTGTGTGTGGGGGCCGATGGTGTCAGGCAGCAGCCGCCCCAGCCCCTGCCTCACCTTGCCCTGCGACAATGGCACCCCCGCCCTGCCTCGCCTTGCTTCACCTCACCCCGCAGGACGAGCCTCCTGCCCATCGCGCCCCACCTGCCAGAGACCCCCCTGGATCTCCCCCAATCCTGCCCGGCCCCCACAGGCGTCCCTCCCCACGAGCAACATTGAGGTGACCATGCCCACCTTGGCCACACCCACCCAATCTGCCATGACCACTATAGCCACACCCACCCAGTTGGCCACACCTACCTGGCACCCGGCAATAAATAAGTGGGTTTTGGGTTGCAGTTTGGGCACTCGGTCTCTAAAAGGTTCGCCATCACTGCCCTAGTCAGTTAAGGGAGACCAAATCCGTAGAGGTTATATACCTAGCTATATCATGGTGACCTCACAACGCTAATACTGCAACTGCCACAGTTGCTTAATATACCGCAATGCTGGACAAACACTGGTGAATGGAACAGGCCCTGGTTTTAGGCCTGACAGAGCTGGGGTGTATCATTTTCTGAGTTCTCCAGAAACCTTCCTGTCACAGCACTGACCTTAGAGAAACTATAGTACAAGACAGACCAGTCTTTCCTAGGCTGGTGCCCTCCCGGTGCAATGAATTTCAACTCACATAATTCACAGGAAGCCTGGCCTGAGAGGAAACCCAACACATCGAGAGGGCACCAGAGTGGTGGAAAGCTGAGAGTAACACAGTAGGAGTTCCACTGAGAAAAAACAACAAAATCTTTAAAAAGATGAGAATGCTGTTTAAATTCCAGATTCTTAAATGGCAGATGGTAAATTGCCCATCAAATGACTTTAGAAGTTTGGTATCTCTCTGAAAGTGTATACTTACTGGCAAATGTTCAAGTAAGGGGGTTACACTTTCTGATACATATATTATACTTCCATCTGTCATGATTGCTAGAAAAAAACCATCAAGAGCCTGAAATTAAACAAAAGAAACAGTTAGAGATAAACTGGTCTCTAACTGTTAATTTAGTTAACATTCAGTAAAAGGAAATAACTTAATTGAACGTAAAAGTAAACCTGCTTTCCATGGTGAATAATATATAGTTGGCAATGCTGAACATTATCTAAATAGAAGATCCCGGGTTAGGTTGGGAAAATGTACAGTATATTATTGCTGAGATTATTTTTATCTAATTTTTCAGTCTAAAAGACTCTCAACAGGGCTAGAGTTTATTTTAGATAAAAATTAAGAAGGCTGAAATTCGAATAACTTAAATAAAATATTAGCAAAAATATTATTTCAAAAAACCAGAAGAAACAAAAAACCAGTAGAAATCAGCAATCGGGAACTGAAGTAATAAATTACAATGTTATGAATTCCCAGGGGGGAAAAAAGGCTCTGTTGTTATTTATATATATATATAAATAACAAAAAAAAAAGACTAATTCTGCATGCCTTCTCAGACAATGGTAAAACAACAGTAAAGAAATAAAAGTCTTCCCGTTTCAAAAGTCAGCCAAGTCATGGAAAAATGGAAAGCATTTTCTATAAGCTAGACTCAATCTTCTGGGCTTTGAAAAGTGATAAGATACATTAAAGCAGGAGTCCAACATTAGTCCAAGAGCCAATTTAATCTTACAAATATACAAATATTATATTCCAAATAATAAACAAGGCATCTTCCCTCCACTTTCCCTGAATAGCATTCTGCGTAAGTGACATTTCTTTGGAGCATATTTTAACATACTGTTAATAAAAAATGCACTTTAAGGATAATGTAAAGCTAAAAAGTTACGTTCAACTGTGCCAATGTAGTATAAAAAAGTAACAACAACAATAGTCTAATCACATATTTTAAGATAAAAACACATTACCTCTAACATTAACTGAGTGAATTCTTCATTACTAAGGAATGTGGGTTTCCAGTCCTGTCGAATCTCACTGGCATCTGACTGGGCAGTGATTTCTACAAAAGAATAGAAATTTTCTGTCTATAAAGATGATCTACTGCACCCCACCACCTTTGTGTGCTGCTAACAATCCTGTTATTCTAAATGGGGAGAAGGCAATGAGCTATGTGTAAAGACCAAAAATGAGAGTACTGAGTCAGTCAAACAGATGAAAAACAAAAGGTTCACTTCGCAAGATTGCTCAGTTTGCATTTTGCTTCAAAGTGTCTGGCCAGGATCCTACAAGACTATTATTTTCCAACAGCAAAAGTCCATTCTCCATGCAAATGAAGTGAGTTGTTAATCCTTTGTTAAGGTCCAAAATTGCATCCAGCTAACCAGTGCTTTTTTTCTAAAAAAAAAAAAAAAAACAGGTGCTGGAATTCACACACGTCATACAACCCGCCTTGCCTACTCTATAAGGTTCCATCCAAAAAAGGTACCGGAACTCCGTTCTGGGCGTTCTATGAGAAAAAAAGGCCTGCAGCTAACTAACATAATAGCTTACTTGACCTTAAATTGCTCTTTAGATGGAGAATACATTATTTGCAGCTACCAAAAATATAACTAAAATTCACTTTAAATTCTGGCTGCAGCCAAACAATTCTTATTTTTTATCAGTATTACGCTGCAAATCAATAAAGCCTCACCAACATAAGCTAAACTTAAAATCTTATTTAAATTAACTTGCATGGGATAGAAGTTCTATAGCAGACATGTCAAACTCACGACGTCACATGACGTCACGCAACGTATCGGGACAGTTTTGCCATTGCCGGCAATGGAGTGGGCACGGCTTCCACGTGATACGTCCGGCCCACGGGCCGGCAGTTTGACACCCCTGTTCTATAGAGAAAGGGATAAGGGAAAACTTTCATCTGATCTGTCAATCAAACCTAAACCAATCAATCCAAATGGTGAGCAGAAGAATCAGTCAAAACCAAGAAAAGGTGGGCTTAAAAAAAGGACAGGGAAATTCTATTTGGTATAACTTCTTTTTTAAGGGGGGGGAGTAGAGCAGCTTTCCAGTTAGCACACAGCCAAGTGAGCAAGACTCTACTTCTCAGGGAATTGGAAAATGGAGATACAGGAAATATTTAGCAATTTAAGAACTAGTGGAAGTAGAAATGAATTAGAATCTACTTTCTGTAGAGTCCTACTTTTATTAAAAATTGATTTTAATGAAGTCCTTGGCCTCCAATTTTCTGTATTGGTTCTGTGTGCATGCTTATTCTGGGCTAAAAATAAACAGCCCTTTCGCTTAATTCCTTCCTATATTTGTCTTTCACATGTATCACTTATAACTTAAGTGGATATTTTTTTTAACTTTTTCCCAAAATCAGTCCACCCATTCTGGAAGAACTTCAATTATAGCACACACTTCTTGCTGGGCTAAGCTACTGGGGAAATGGATAGGACAGTGGTGACGAACCTATGGCACGCGTGCCAGAGGCGGCACTCGGAGCCCTCTCTGTGGGCATGCACGCCGTCGCCCCAGCCTCGCCTCCCCCCGCGGCCCCAAGGCGCGGCCCGTGCAGAGCAGCACGGCCATGCCCATGGCAGCTGGGCAACAGGGACAAGACTCCGCCCTCATGCCCCAGATGATGCTGCGGGGCACGGGCAGAGGGCATCGCCACCAAGGTGCTGCAGGGCTGCCTGGGCAATCTGCAGCGGGCCATGGAGGCGGGTGGCCCTGCGGGCGGGGGATGGAGCAGGGGCAGGCAGGGCTGGGGTGGAGGCAGAGTGGGGGCAGGGTGGGGCAGTTTTGGGGCACTCGATCTCTAAAAGGTTCGCCATCACTGGGATAGGAGATCTGTCTTTTGACTCCCTTCAAGTAAAAGTCCAAACTTATTGATATAGAGGCCTTGTTATGAAAACCGGTTTGGCATAAAAGGAAAGCTAGAATAAGATTTAAGAATGTGACTTAAGATTTTATGTAATGGGTTTAAAAGGCTTATTAGATATGGATTGATTTATGGCTTAAGACAGTTAAATAAAAGGTTAGATTGAATAAAAATTAATTAAAGGTTTGAACTTAATAATAAGTTGTTTTGTCTATGTATTAATATGTTTTGGATACAGTAACTTTGGGAGGACGTTAAAGAAATTTGATACAGATAGTGAGGGATTGATTGTTAGATTATAAAGAATAATAGAAATAGAAAGATATTTTTTCTCTTTTCTTTTTTTTGTTTTGTTTCTGTTTTTTTCTTCTTTGTTCCTTTTTTTCCTTTCTGATTTGAACTAATATTTTCTTTTCTTATTAGAACTGATAGTCATTTTGTAATGGAAGAGGAATAGGAAAAAAGAAGTAATGATATTAATAAATGTCTATTGAATATGTTAAGGGAAAAGGTTATGGGGAGACTCCCGAAGTGTTAACTAGGTATTTAGATTAGAAATATGGAATATAGCAAGTGACATAGTTAAACTTAATACAGGATCTGGATTCGTGGATTTATTTAGAGAAAGATATTGAGGATTGTTATGATTGATTTAGTTGTATTGAAATATATCAATATGAATATAATATGTCATTAGAGGGAAAAGAGAGGAGGTTTTTAATGACTTAATCTGAACTTTATGAGTATGACTTTGTTTTGTGGACAATTGATTGCCCTGCCACCACGTTGTTTCTTAAGCACTTTTGTAAAATGAAAAAACCAATAAAACGTTTGTTTTTTTTTTTAAAAAGTAAAAGTCCACAGAGAGGGATTTTGTCTGGAATGAAGTGGACAACAACATTTACTATGTAAGCTTTCACAAGAAGAGGTGAGAATTATACATCTAAAACAGTGGTTCTCAACCTTTTTAATGCCGCGACCCCAACCGGTCATAAGTCGAGGACTAAACTGGTCGTACGTCGAGGACTAAACCGGTCATAAGTCGAGGACTAAACCGGTCATAAGTCAAGGACTACCCAACCGGTCGTAAGTCGAGGACTTTCCCTGCCCGGGAGCACCGCGCATGCGTGGTTCCGCCCCCTGCGCCGGCCGAGGCGTAGCTGGCAAGCGGCAGAGACAGAGCAGGCCGACCACCAGCTGGCCCAGCCCAAGGGAGGTAAGGCACCCGCCGGAAAAGGGGAAAAAAATGGCGGAAAAAAAAATGGCGGACAAAAAATGGCGGACAGCCTTGCTTGGCAACCCCCATGAAATGGTCGATTGACCCCAAATGGGGTCCCGACCCACAGGTTGAGAACCACTGATCTAAAACATTCCTCATGAGAATCATGGGGCTAATTCACCTGTTTGCATATGTGCATATATGTTTTTTTTTGCGGTCATGTTTATATAACTCTAATAAATTCAGTAATTTCACTAAAGAAAGACTTTTAGAAATTAGTCACTGTAAATAGCAATAGAACGTAAGACTTATATACCGCGTCATAGTGCTTTACTGCTCTCTCTAAGTGATTTACAGAGTCAGTATATTGCCTCCAACAATCTGGGCCCTCATTTTAGTGACCTTGGAAGGATGGAAGGCTGAATCAATCTTCAGCCGGTCAGGATTGAACTGCGCAGAGTTAGCCTGCAATACTGCATTCTAACCACTGCAACACCAGGGCTCAAGGTAAAGAAAAGTTGAACGTATTGTCAAAACATTTCTTGTTTGCTATAACGTAACCAGTTACCTTCAAAAGCATGATAACTTTCACAAAATTTTTGTGTTCTTTTCTAGAGTTGTAAAATCCCTTGAAAAGAAGTGGTTTGCAAGGCATGGAAAACCCATAAAACACAATCATTTAAAGGCTGTATCTGCATGTATATAGTTTCGACTAGAAAAAAAATGAAGCAAAGAGGCTATGTACACATCTATGTGGAGACAGCCAGAAACTACTTACAAAGCAGCTGTGCAAGCTTGAAAAAGATGTGGCTGCTTTAAAAATTCAAAGAGGAGTGCTCTTTATCTATTGTTACACTTTGTGAAGCACCTCTTTCAAAGGATTTGCTTAATCTTACTATTTTTCATCTTTGAAATGTTATATTTTGCAGCGGTGGTTGTTGCTTATGGTCTATCCATTTAAAGTATTAGTTCCAGTGGCTTCTCAATAACTCATCTGCCAAGGTCTATAAATGTTATATACTGGGATAGGGAGGAACTGAGTAAGTATTTATATATTTTGTACCATTATTTCAGAAGATTTTCCCTTGGAGCTGCACAAAGGACGATAATATATTTACAAATTTCAAAAAATGCACAATTTTTGTGTAACATCTAAAAAATTACCTTTGTGCTTCCTTAAAAAGTCAATACTCTTCTGCAATACAGTGGATTTATCCATCTTTCGAGCATTGCCTGGAAGCATGGATCCCAGTTCTTTGATGAGTATATTAAATTGATCTCTGCGTTTCTTTTCAGACTTGTTTCTTGATACTCTATTAAAAAAAATAATTATAACTAACATAAGAGAGAATGGCATTATACAAATTTTTGATGGGTAATTACACTGGATCTTGAGGAAAACATGTTATAACCACATCGCAGTCATAAAATTTAACTCTTATCACAACTAAGAGAAGAATCCAAGGTCTTGCAAAGACTAGAGCAGGGGTCGGCAACCTTAAACATTCAAAGAGCCACTTGGACCCGTTTCCCATAGAAAACACTGGGAGCCGCAAAACTTGTGCACGCATGCGCGCGCACCAAAGGGGAGAGCTTCATTGAAGATTTTAATTAAAAAGAAATAGAGGCTGCTGTGCATGAGTTCTCTCTTTCTCTCTCCCTCTCTCTCTCTCCCCCCCTCCCTCTCTCCGATCTTCTGCTCATCTGGCCAGCTGGCCTGACACTGTTCTCCAAAAAGCTGACACACATTCTTATTGGGCTGGCTCTCTCCTGCCCTTGGTCTTCCAGTCCTCTTCCCCCACTGTGTGTGTGTGTGTGTGTGTGTGTGTGTGTGTGTGTGAGAGAGAGAGAGAGAGAGAGAGAGAGAGAGAGAGAGAGAGATGGAGATGCTGCTTTCTGCTGCTTTCTGCTTCCTGTGGAGATGCAGCAAAGGCAGGAGCCCCGCTCAATAAGCTTGTCAGCTTGTTGGAGAACAGCGTGAGGCCACTGTCTTTTTTACACACACACACACACACACACACACACAGAGAGAGAGAGAGAGAGAGAGAGAGAGAGAGAGAGAGAGAGAGAGAGAGGAGAGAGAGAGAGAGAGAGAAGGGAAGCGCAAGTGCCTCTCTCTGTCTCTGTCTCTCTACAAATGGTGGAGGCTGGGAGCCACAGGAGAAGGCTCAAAGAGCCACATGCGGCTCTGGAGTCGCGGGTTGCTGACCCGTGGATTAGAGGAATGCTGGATCTAGTAGAGAGGAGCCATGTTGGTCAAATGGATGTCCCACAATAAATCCCAAATAAAGCTTTATGGGTAAAAAAAGTAGGCAATCTTATCACTAACAGGACCTGAAATTGAGTATTTTAGGCAGTCATAAATCTGAAGCCTCCTTAATTTCTTTAGCTATCTGCCCATTTTCAAAAGTACATAACCATCAACTGACATAGTTCCTTTCCCAACCATTACTTGGTAAGAAAGAGAGTATAAATTTCCACCGGAAAATCCTACATCACTGTTTCAGAAGTTATTACAAAGCATTCCAATCCCATTACCCTCATCACCAAAAAGCTCCTCCTACTGATTTCATAAAAAATATACCGTATTTTCCGGCGTATAAGACGACTTTCTAAACCCTGAAAATCTTCTCAAAAGTCGGGGGTCGTCTTATACGCCCAGTCGTCTTATACGCCGGAAAATACGGGTATTCAGGCAGGCTTCCAGAGTTCGGCTGGCAGGATGCAGGTAACCCCTCCCCCCGTCCTGCCGCCTCCCGCCGCCTCCCACCGCGCCGCTCCGCGTCCCGCACCTCCGTGTCTCAAGCCTCTGTGTTATGCTTGGGTGGAAGACTTTTTCTTTTACAGATGGGGCGGGTGGGCCTGACATTCGCGCGCAGGCAGGACCCCGCCCGCCGAGCCACCGCTTCCCCATCACCCTCCACGCCAGCCTGCTCCGTCTCCAGACCTCCCAGCTGACGGGCGCAGGTCCGGGGGTTGCCAGCTGACGGGCGCAG
>NW_015390094.1:13569-29181 GCF_001527695.2 Protobothrops mucrosquamatus
TGATCACATGACCCTGGAACAATGTGACCATCATAAATAAGAATCGGTTGCCAAGCATCCAAATGTAAATTACATGACCCTGGGGATGCTGCAGTGGTCATAAGTGTGAAAAATGGTCATATGTCACTTTTTCCAGTGCCATTGTAACTTTGAACAGTCACCAAGCAAACTGTTGTAAGTTGAGGACTACCTGTACTTTATCACTTTTTTCCATATTTTTTTTTTTTGTCATCAAGCTTTTGACACCTTGCTGGGTGACTGGTGGTACTCGAATGTTGCCATATTCTAAAAGTGGTACAGTCGGTGAAAAGGTTGAAACGTCCTGGCTTAGAAAACAAACAGCATGGCAGCTCCCATGGGTTTATTGTCTTATCCTTCCTTTCAGCTTTAGAATGAATTAGGAAAAGTTTAATCCACTTGCACTGTTTTATGTTTACATGTGTGATGACAAACAGCCTTATGTTTATAAGTGACAGTTTTCCTGCTAAGTACCTGCATGTCATAAGCATTTGAATTAAAATTACCATATTGAAATCAAATCTGTTTTTTAATTTTTATTTGGTGTGCGTTGGAACAGGGGTAGTCTTATACCGTGAGTATAGCCCAAACTCTATATTTTAACTGGAAAAGTTGGGGGTCGTCTTATACGCCCAGTCGTCTTATACGCCGGAATATACGGTACATACAAATTGATAAATAGAATATGACTAAGTCTAGATTCAGCAAATCCATTTTCTCCCTTAATTTTTAAATCTTGTATCAATTAATTATTTTAAAATATATAGAAATTGTCTAGGAAAAAAATATAGGACCATTCATCGAAATATGGTATTTTGGAATTAAGAATACATATGTCATCTTCTCCATCTATGAGAAACTTGGCTGGGGATTCATCTCCTTTTTCAAAGCCACAATTAGGACTACTAGTCAAAATAATTATGTGAAAACTTTAGCAGTGTAATTTTTTCAATGGAGCTGAAATATTTGCTTTAGACACACTAATTGCCTTGATATGTCCACTTTAACTTTTTTTTTTTTTAAAAGAAACAGTTTCTAAATAGTTGCACATATGGAAATACAAGAATTTTAAAAAAATGTAGAAGTCTGGAATCTCCTTAGAATAAAATGGGTGAAAAAAAGTTATTTGCTCAGCATTTTTCTTACAGTAATTAGTAAATAAATTACTACTCAATGTTTAATGTAAGACAGATACTGTCACTTCCACATTGACGACAATGGGAAACGAAGAAGAAAAGACTATTTCCAGTCAATCTTTCATTTTCTTTCCATATCTCCATTCATTCTTCGACAATATACCTCTCCACCTTACGGAGATTGTTTCAAAACGCTATCTTTGAATTGTACAGAATGCCCTTTCAATGCACAAATACACCTCTTGGCCACAAATAAAGAGGTTTCGTGCTAGCTCTTCCACAAAACAAACCTCTTTGCTTTATCCTTGTCATCTTCTTCCACGAGACCATCGAAAATGCTGCCATCATCTCTGCAAAAAAAAAAAAAAGGGGGGGGGGGTTAGAGCAGAGTTCCCCAACCCCAATCCCCGGCCCACAGCCCACTACTGGGACATGAGCTGTTCAAAACAGGGTCACCCGAAGCGGCAGGCGAGAGCACACGTGCGCACATCCCTCCCTTGCGGAAGCAGTGAGCAAGTGTGTGCACGTGCTGTCCATTTGCACTACTGACGGGCGTGTGTGTGCCCACTGCTCGCACAAATGGAGCTGAGCACACGCCACTCAGGCAGAACCATCCCCTCCCACCCTACGCCAGTTGGCAAAGCCGGAAAGGTTGAGGAACTCTGTATTAGAGAACAATTGCAGAGTAGTGTTGATCATGAAGACATAACCAGAAGCAGAGATACTTCAGAACCAGTTATGTATTTATTTATTCATTTTGTCCCCCATTTTGTCCCGCATTTCACGCAAATGACGCAACTGTTTTAACAATTCAAAAAGAGATACATCCAGCACAGGGGTAGGCAACCTCGGCTCTTTTATGACTCATGGACTTCAACTCCCAGAATTCCTGAGTCAGCATAGCTGACTCAGGAATTCTGAGAATTGAAGTCCATGAGTCATAAAAGAACCTACCCCTGATCCAGCACATTCCTACCAAGCTTTTTTTTTTAGTCCACACCCATGTCTCAATCATGTCCCATATTTTGGGATAATGTGAAAGCTTAATTCTAATTGGTAACCAATAGAAGATCAATATTTCACCTACCCTTCTTTGAAATCCTCATTTACAACATGGGTAACTTTGAGAATATAAACTTAAAATTAACGAAACTAAGCAACAACTTACCTGTCTGCAATGGAGCTCATTTTATGGGTGCTTATGGTAAGGAACATAACATATCATCACATTTTAGTCTTGTGGTAGACATTTGTAATTCTGATCTGCGGGTAAATGCAATAAAAGGAAATAGAATTTGCAATTTTTTCTTTCTGTTTTCTAATGAATTCCAACAAACCACCCAAACGCTCAAGAGTCTTTTGGAATCGGTATCTTCAATATATCTCCTTTTCTCATCAGGTCATGCCAGATAACGTGCCACCATAAACACCAAGAAGAAATCAAGTTCTTAAAAAAATATATCAAACTTTGCCATTTTTTTAAAAAGGCTCAAAAATCCCATTAATGATGCCTTGGCATACCTAATCTAGATTCCTGCATTCAGTCTCTAGCCTTATTTATAGATATATAGATATATATCATAAATATCCAAATTTAAAGTTGCAATATTTTACCGTGTATTCCTTTCCGGATGACGAATGGCGATATTCTGCGAAGACTGAGTTCAGAAGGGCCAATTTTTGAGAGAACAGTTTCTTCAGAATGTATTGCCCATAGAGGTTCTTTTACATTCTAGCTTATTATTGTTTAAAAGAAAAAAAGAAAAAAAGTAATGTTTTAATCCAAAGGAGGAACACCCAATATTAATCATAATAGTGGTAATAATGATAGTAACAAAAGAATATATTTAATAACATAAGAAATGCTTGTTGGATTAGACCAGGGGTAGGCAACCGTGGCTCTTTTATGACTCGTGGACTTCAACTCCCAGAATTCCTGAGCCAGCATGGCTCAGCTTGGAAACCTCTCCCTTTCCCCTCAGCATGGCTGGCTCAGGAATTCTGGGAGTTGAAGTCCACAAGTCATAAAAGAGCCAACGTTGCCTACCCCTGGATTAGACAAATAGACTATTTAATCCAGTATTTTGTGGCCTGTAGTGACTAATTAGATGCAAAAGTACCACTTATATTCTCCCAGCAACTGGTGTTCACTTTCAGTCTTGATATCACTTTAAAAATATAAAAGTTACCAAAGTTGACAAGCCATAACTAAACCTCATGAAGGGGAACTGCACGGCTTAACTGTGTAGTCTGCGTAGAAATGTTTTCCTTTGCCTCTAAGTTTCTTAATTTAATCTCATATTCTAAAATGGAGAGAAATTATCTATTATTTCCATACTATGAAGAATTTTGTACCACATGTACAGTTTCACACAAACCCATCCCATTTATTGTCCTTCTACATATAAAACTCTCAACTATTTATCTCCCCCATAGAGAAATTATAGCAATCTCATGACCATTTTAATTTATCTTGTTTCTTAAACTAATGGCATGAAAGGGCTACCTAACAAGATGAAATTTCTTTAGAAATTCACTTTGTAGCAGCTATATCAGTTCTTATATATTGTTTAGCCCACTAGCTAAACAGTTGTTTTTAATATGGTGCTTGGGTAGATGATATAGTTTATCTAATTAATCAGAGTGCATTTTCTTGGACCTTTTTGATTTCTTTGCATCACTGAACACCACTGATCACATATCTTACTGACTTTTACAACAACTGGAACTCTTGGGCACCATTTTACAGCGGTTCCACTCCTACCTGAATCAGCAGTTGCAGTCAATAATTATAGAGGAACAGAAGTTGAATCCTTGGTTGCTCCTGTGTGGGATGCCACAAGACTAGGGATCTCTTCTATGTTATTTAACATCTATTTGAGGTCGCTGGGAGAGACCATCTGTCATCTTGAAGTGAAGTGTCATTAGTATGCTGATGATATCCATATACTATCATTCTGAACTGGGCCAGACATGCTGTAGAAAGCCTGAATTGGCGTCCGGAAGCTGTCAGTTTCTGGATAGGATAAAACAAACTAAAATCAGCCCCAAAAAATATTGATTAGTTTTTTAGCAATAAAACACCAAGCAGTTTAATAATACCAGTCCTGATAGTTATATAGACTGGGGGTATTCCAGAGTCCTCCTAGATCAGTGATTGCGAACCTTTTAGAGACCGAGTGCCCAAACTGCAACCCAAAACCCACTTATTTATCGCTGGATGCCAGGTGGGCGTGGCCCACTGGGTGAGCGTGGCTGTGGTGGTCACGGCAGACTGGGTGGGTGTGGCCAAGGTGGGCGTGATCACCTCAATGTTGTTCGTGGGGGAGATGTGGGGGCCGGGCAGGGTTGGGGGAGATCAAGGGGGTCTCTGGCGGGTGGGGCGGTGGGCAGGAGGCTCGTCCTGCAGGTGAGGTAAAGTGAGGCAGGGCGGAGGTGCCATTGTCACAGGGCAAGGCAAGTCAGGGGCCGGGGCAGCTGCTGCCTGACACCATCGGCCCCTGCACACAGAGACCAGCGGGCACATGGGTGCTGGGATGCATCCAGCCACGTGGGACCTCAGCGAGTTAGCGGGTAACTGATTGAAGAGGGACAGTTGCCATCTCCGGGGCATGGCGCGCGTGCTCTGAGTGCCGCTTCTGGCATGCGTGCCATAGGTTCGCCACCACTGTCCTAGATGCAAGGCTCTTATTTAAACAAGAAGAAAAAAGTGGGTGTGGCCAAGGATACCTTTGCCCAGCTTTGGGCAGTATTTCAACGGTGACCCTACGTGGTCTAGGATGCCCAGAAAGTGGTTGGGTAGATGACCTAATCACTATGTTGCTGGATCAGAAAAATGCATTCTAGGCAGAGCAGTCTTTGGCAATCCCTTGGCAGCTGCACTTGTTCCACAATGCAGTGGGCAGACTGCTAAGCAAGGCAGCCTAATCACTCTATAATAATGCTGATCTTGAGATTGTTGCCCAATTTAAAATACTCATTACCTTCAAGACCCCACAGGGCACCGCAACTGGTTACATCAGGTATTGCCTTGCCAAAACTGATTCTGTCTGGACGTACATATAAGGTTTGGTGGAGTGGACATGTCTTTCTGTGAAGAAGATGCAGGCTCTGGAATATGCTTCTACAAAAGTACTTGTAGCATCCTCTTACCTTGTACTTTACAAGGTGGTTAAAATTTTTGGTTCCATTGCAACATTGGCTCTAATTGACTGGTTGTGGGCATTCCGTCTTGGTTGTGTATTTTTTGCTCTGTTATGACTGCTATTTAATTTTCTCCACTTACTTGTGCACTTTGGAAAGGGGTGTGTACTCTAATTACTTTCAGTTAAAATAAATAAGGGTTTGATCTTGAGTAATTCCTTCTTATACAATTAAGGCTATTCAGCAAGGCTACAATCTCAAAAAGCTGCCACGATTCGATCTGATTTATTAATGTTCGGTGATATCACTTATTTATCTATAATCATATATATTATGTAACTCTGCACATATGTATCTACATACTGTGCATATGTAGATACATATGTGCAGAGTTACATAATATAATATAATATAATATAATATAATATAATATAATATAATATAATATAATATAATATAATATAATATAATATAATATAATAATATAATATAATATAATATAATATAATATAATATAATATAATATAATATAATATAATATAATATAATATAATATAATATATATGCACACATGCTATTTGCACTATTTTTGGCTTGGAAAAAGCAGATGCTCACTACAAATAAGCATCACTGTTCAGTCCTGATGTTGTAAATCTAATCAACACACACAATTTAGAAAAAAAAAAACAATAATTCCAGAGTGGCTATAAATCATTTGATACGTTTATACAACTAGTTCAGTTTGGAAAGCACTGTTAGGTGATCTGTGAATATGGTTCCCATTAGTATACATTTTTAGACAATATCTTCAGGAATCTAAATTCTTTACTAATACTGGATACATGCTGAGGTACTCATGCAACCAATATGTGAATTTCACTTTATCAGTATGTGAATAGAATAGTAAAACTTAACACAGATAGAATTATCCTAATAATGATGACTTTGTTTACAAAATACAGGTAGTCCTTGACCTGCAACAGTTCATTTAGTGACCGTTCTAAGTTTCAAAGTATTATTTTGACTTTGAACGGTCACTAAATGAACTGTTGCAAGTCAAGGACTACCTGTATTTTGTAAACAAAGTCATCATTATTAGGATAATTCTATCTGTGTTAAGTTTTACTATTCTAATGACCGTTTTTTAAAGTTACAATTTTGCAGTATCCCTATGATCTTCTTCTTCTTCTTCTGCCATATCCGTTATCGGACGCTGGCGATCATGTTGGCGATCCTGTTTTTATCAGCAGCCGCACAAAAAAGTGCTGCTGAGTTTTGTCCAAACCAGTCCCTTAGATTTTGAAGCCACGATGTTCTTCTTCTGCCTGGACCTCGTTTGCCTTCAATCTTTCCTTGGAGGATTAAATGGAGTATGCCGTATTTTTCTGTGTGTCGCATCATGTGTCCGAAATATTCTAATTTTCGTTTTTTAATTGTTTTGATGATTTCCCTTGGCTTTCCCAGGCGGCTTATCACCTCCTCATTTCTGATCTTGTCAACCCACGATCCCGATCCTATGATCATGTGATCAAAATTCAGATGTTTGGCAACTGATTCATATTTATGACCACTGCTATGTCCCAAGACCATGTGATCCATTATTGCAACCTTCTGACAAAGTCAACGGGGAAGCCAGAGTCACTTATCCACTGCAGTGATTCACTTGACAACGGTGACAACAAAAAGTCGTAAAATGGGGCAAACCTCACTTAACAAATGTCTCACTTAACAGAAATGGGCTCAATTGTGGTTGTAAGTCGAGGACTACCGACTACCGGGGGGGGCGGGCAGTTTTTGGGCACTCGGTCTCTAAAAGGTTCGACATCACTGCCCTATATACCGTACCACTGGTTGAAAAGCCCTGGGTTAGATCTCCCAGGAAGAGAGCATAAACAGCTGAGGATACCCTACACAGCGAAAAGGGGAGTCAAAACTTGTCCTTGCTTTGCCTAGGCAACTCTGCAGTGGGGGTAATGTCAAAACTTACTAGGCCCTTTATTGTCCTGCTTTGTTCCACTTTGCCTGGGTAACCTGGCAACTGGTTTGCACAAAGAAAACACAACGAAAGGCCCAGTCCTGAGTTTTGACAGCAGACCCACTTTGTCTAAGCATACCTGCAGGAGTCCTGTCAACTCATATATGACTTTATCAAAACAGCGCTCCACAGGTTTGTATAGGCAAAGCGGAAGTGTTGTTCAAAAAAAAATCCCCCCTTGCGCTTTGCCTGTGCAGGCTTGTGCAGACAGAGCAACACCCAAAGCCCAGAATGAATTGTGAAAGATAATGAGTGGATCTAGCAGTCTATAAAACCATCTGCCATCAATTATTTGTATGTTTTTAAATACATAAATATTTTAAAATAATATTTAAAATATTAAATAAAAGTATTTTAAGATGTATGCATGCAGAAATGTATTCATGATTTTGTCTGTGTGTTTTCTAGCCTCAACACCAACCTTGGCACATCATTCTTAGATGGAATGTACTCTTTCCCCTTAAAATATTGTCCCTGTTTTAAAGGGAGATTTTATTCCTTGACATCATTGTGTAGGGCAGGGGTAGGCAACCTCGGCTCTTTTATGACTCATGGACTTCAACTCCCAGACTCAGGAATTCTGGGAGCTGAAGTCCATGAGTCATAAAAGAGCCGAGGTTGCCTACCCCTGGTGTAGGGGCTCTCTTCTTCTTTTACAGCAATTTTATTTCTTCCACGAAAAAGAGCTGGAAGAAACTACACAACTGTCTCTCCAGAAACCTTACTACAAAGCAAACTTCACATAAATTCTCAGTACTGTACAGAATTTAAATAGGTTCTGAGGTCACAATTATCTCTTACATATTATGTAGTTTTGTACAAGTTTCTTTTAAAAATACATTATGTTTTCTTCTTCAATATGCATACATATCTTTTAATTTTTTTCATCCATAATAAATTATTAAAGAATTTTATGCTGGGCTGTGACCATAAAAAGACTTGATTGATTGCAGAATGAAGTTAAAAATGAATAATAAATACTCACAGGAACTGAACAGTACATACAATACAGAGCGGGCCTTGATGTTCTCTTGAGCTTGATTGTTTTCTTGCAGACACTTCATTACCTAAATTAGGCAATATCATCAGATAAGCACTCATGATGTTACCTAGTTTGGGTAATGAAATGTCTACAAGAAAACAACCAAGCTCAGAGGCCAGCAAAGATCCTTCATTTCAACCATGAACTCAAAATATGCTCCGATATTAGTACATACGAACACTGAAAATTACAAATTACTATATTGTTTTATTGCCTGCAAATAAGCTTAGGGTAATCAAATGGCAGATGATGAACAATTTTAAAAGTCTCTGTTTGCTTAAACTTTATCTCTATTATCTAAATATTTGTCTTTATTTGTTTACATGTCTTTCAACTTGGTTTTAAACAATTGATAATATGATATGGCTTCAATGGGATTTAAATCATCTATATCTATATAAATAAAAATGTAAATGTTCCTTTGTTCAAAATCTTAAATCTCCGAAAGTTCTTCACCGATTGCTTTGAAATTTTGACACAACGTTGCATTCGAATACGCGCATTTCTATATACCTATATTATATAGATGTCACACCTGTGACAGGTAAAAACATGCTTTTTTTGAAAAACAGCGCTGTTGGACGTAAAAGCAACACACGCTTTTACCAGACTGAGTCACAGCAATGCGTGGCCAGGTACAGCTAGTAACTAATATTATCTGGAATGCCTCTTTCTTGAAAGAAGACTTATTGACCAGGGATAGGTCATTTTGTCAGAGGAACCTATATTTTGAGTGGATTCTGAGGGATTCTGAGTTATCTCTAACTTCAGCTTAAAAAAATAAAAATTCCCCAGGATTTTAAGGGATGCTATTAATCTCCCCTAGAACATTCTTCTGCTTTTGTTTGTCATTTGAGGTTGTTGGGTTTTTTTTGCTTTTTCAGTTTTGCAAAACCTGATTTCAAAGTTGAATTTTATTTTTTTGTTCTGAAGTTAAGTTTTCTGTTGGCATTATTGTTATGAACTTTGTGAGCAGTCTCAGAATGGATGAAACTAAATGACAACAAATGCTGATAGCAAATATTCTAACAAAGATCAGCAAACTGCAAGCAATGGTATTCTCTGTGACACCCTAAGGAAGCAAAAATTGGGCAGGACAGAGAGAATATTGATGCTTTTGGTGTTTGAGATGGCTCTAGCAAATACCATGGATAGCTAAGAGAACAGACAAATAGATCATTAAACAAATAAATCAACCCAGTTTTCTCACTCAGAGACAAATGATAAGGCTCAAACATACTTTAGACAAAATACCCAGCTCTTTGGAGAAGGCTGTAATCAATCAATATTCTAAAATATTTCTAATTCTAAAAAACAGAATAAAATGAAATTATTTATTTTTTGTGCACACTAGAAGAATGTATCTTAAAACAATGGCCAGCTAGAAATGTGATAGTTAACATCCTTATTCTAATTAATATAAATCAAACTACAAGTAACAAGATTCACAATTCTAGTTGAACCTACTATAATAGCTTTACACATATGGTTGTATTAGTAAACAAATGTACAGCCTTTATCAAACACTATATGTTTGTCTGCAGATATTTTAAAAGTCTCATTAATCAGGGAAATTATTTATAATGATTGTGCTAGTAGGACATCAGAAATATATTTTCATTTCCATTAATCTGCATATCTAAGCCAAAACCCATTTTTTTTCACAATTCATACTCTTAAACCATTAATTCTAAATCATGTTTCCAAAGTCAGAATCATTCCAAAACAGGTTCTTTGAAAACTACTACCACTTTTCCCATTGCAGTTGAGAAATAATAGACAATCCGAACTAAACCTGGAACCGGTTCCAAATAATAAATTATTTTTGTGTTCAATGTGCATGTTTGCTTTATAATTCAAAATTAAAGTTAAATATTAAAATTAAAATATTTAAAACAATATAAGTATAAAATCTTCAAAAATACAATCCATACTATGGAGTGACAAATTTTACATAACATTATAATTAAAAACATGTCAATGATTCCTTGTCAAAATGAAGAATTATTCCATTTCTTAAAAATATGTAATGATGGAAGTATTTACTTCTGAATGTTTGTACTGAACTCCTAATAAATTCCTGGAATGCTTTAGATTTATATTATTGATCAACTTACTAAGTAAAATACAATGGCACATTTTACATGTTTTAGTATGATTTTCACTAATACAGTCTCAAAAGAGCAAGAAAATGTCTCATTTTTCAGGAACTTAACAGCTATTTTAAAATAAAGATTTTCAACTCTTATCAACAACATACATTTGATCTGCGTGCTACTTGAAACAAATGCATTTTGCATAATAACTTTAACCGTGAATAACATATATTAACATATATTAACTACTATGTGACATGGTATTTCCATGTGTTTTCTTGTTTGTTTTATAAGTCTGTAGAATATTACTGATCTTGATACCCGTTATACCACAAAGTTAACTAGGCCAGGGGTCCCCAATCCCCGGTCCGGGGACCAGTACTGGGCCACGGCATGCCAGCAACCGAGCCGCACAAACAAGCAAAGTCCCATCCGCGAGATGCAGGCAGCACACAAAACCACGCACCCTTCGGTCTGTGGAAAAACCTCTCTCCATGGAACCAGTCCCTGGTGCCCAAAAGGTTGGAGACCTCTGAACTAGGCAGTTTTGTCAGCAAAAATTACCCAAAATTTGGAAGTGATTTGCTGTTGCCTTCTTCCAGGATATTTTTTCAATTTCACAGATTTCCTGGTTATTTCTCACTTAAGTATTAACCAGGTCTCTCATCCAGCTTCTCTTTTTTCGGACTAAACAAATTAACCCAAAATCTGTATATGTAGCAAAACTGACAGCTTGAGTCTTGGGTAGACTAATATTCTTCAGTTCAACTTCCAGACTTAGGTGTAGAAAAAACAGTAACAAGTGAAAAGAATTAAAAACTAAAACTAATAGATACAGACTAGAGGTACTGATACTGATTCTAAAGAATCTATACAAACAGCTGCCAAAAACATTTGTAGTATTATTTATCAATGTACATATTGTTAAAAATATGGAGAATCAAAATAAAGAATCTGGAGAATACAACATATTTTTCTTTGAAAATAAAGTGCAGTCTCAAAAAAAATAATAATTCAAGTTTGTGGGCATTTTGCAGTTTTTTATTGTATGCCACCCAAAGTCACAAATCTGTGAGATAGAATAGAATAAGAATAGAATAATAACTTTATTGTCACTTTGAATGTACACTAATCGGCATACATTAAAATGAAATTTCATTGCATACAGCTCTCAAAGGGTCACCACCTCCAACATACACTACATAAATATGACAAATATAAATACAGAATTATGCATATATCCACATATATTATATGACACAGAGAAGCAACACAGTCTAGTTCGGATTATGTATACATGTGCGTGGCGAGAAAAACGAATCTTGCAAGTTTACCAGACGGATGGCATAGCGAACAAAGCTATTACAGAATTGGATGGTCCTGCTAGAAATACTTTGAAACCTCATCCCAGAGGGAACAACAGGGGAGCCATAGATGGGCAGCCATATAAATATTATGTATAATTAAATAAGTAATTAAATAAAATCTAATTTCCTAATTAAAAATTATCTGTCCTACTTAGCATCTTTACTTTTCTTCTCCTACCACAATTTTGTGGTGGCCATCTTGGTACATTGTACCCAGATTTATTCTATATACAACTCAAACTTCAATTGTTTACATTTTGTTGTTCTAAATGTTATTCATTAGTACATTCCAAAATGTGCTAGGAGGAAAATATATGCGAAGCTTAATGCAATCACTGCTTAATGCAATCATCTGATCTTTTAATTGTAATCAGGACAAACCATGGTCTCATTCCTGGTCTGAATCTCTCCTTGCTTACTTATTGGTTTATATATTCCAAATATTTAATAGTTAATTTTGGGGAACAAGTCTCACTGATCAACATCAATGAATGTGAGCAGTACCCCCGTTAAGAAACTATTGTTCCATCCACCTTACATCATTACCCCCATCAACCTCACGTTTCAGGATCCTATAAAGTTAAAGGTAACCAGTGGTCACCAAAACATTGATAACCCCAGTTGTAAATATTTTAAAAAATAGAAGATTTCTATTTTTATTTATATCTCGCCATTATTATTTTCATTAAAAACTCAAGGTGGCAAACATATCAATACACCTTCCTCGTCCTATTTTTACCACAACAACCTTGTGAGCTGGGTAGGGCTGAGAGAGAATGACTGGCCAAAGTTATTGACTTCGACTTTCATATCAAAGACGGGACTCGAATTCACGGTCTCTTGTTTTCTAGCCTGGTGCCTTAAATCAAAGAGGCTCTCTATTAATATGCCTTTTCTTTTAAATATAATCTAATACCTCTGATTTAAAAATGGGATCCAATTTGATATTTCATTGACTATAAAATTGAATGGACATGCTAATTACTCAAAATAGATATGGCTTAATGGGCAACAGGTAATAGAGAACTAGATAATTACTGTGCAAGGATATCATATAGGAAATGAGGAAGGAGGCTTCATCTGTGTTCATATATTGCATAATATTGCACCAAATATACATTTCTCCCTTGCATTTTAATAAAAGAAATAATCTCATCTCCCAAGCATGAAATCTATTCAACTTCAGAGATTTGCAGCTTTTCTATTTGTGTTTGCCAGTAGCTTTAGTTCTCAAATTTCTATTTGGTAAGAATAGAGAGGAATTTCACAAATTGATGTGACCATAGCAACAAACTAATTTGCTACATCTAAAAATTTACTGAGTGCTTGTAAATGGAAAGACAGGCTGGACATGTATTTTAAGATATTCAAAGAAATGAAGAAGTCAAATTATACTTCTTATAAGAAATGAATGGCTGTAGAAACAGCTCATGGGCATGTACATTAATCTTTAATTGAATATAAACCTAATTCTAATTCTATTGTACTTAACTTAATTTGTCCACCTGCATGATCCTGTAAAGCAGGGGTGTCAAACTCAATTCCTTATCCTATAAAGCAGGGGTGTCAAACTCAATTCCACTGAGGGCCGCATCAGCATTGCGATTGCCCTGGGGGGGGGGGTGGCCAGAGTGGGTGCAGCCTACTGGGTGGGCGTGGATGGAGTGGGTGTGGCCTACTGGGTGGCGTGCCCAGTTCTACATCATTCACGTCAAGGGGGCCTATGGGGACCTGGGCAGGAGTGGGACAGATCTGAGGGTCTCTGGCAGAACGGGGTGGGACCGGGGCAAGTGCCAAGATGGCCACCACAAAATTGTACATTGGCTCCCGGCTGGCCTGGGCCAGGGCAAGGCAGCGGGGGCCGTTCCCTCACTGTTTCCAGGATGGCTTCGCGGGCCACATGAAACCACTTTGCGGGCCGCATCCGGCCCCCGGGCCTTGTGTTTGACATGTCTGCTATAAAGAAATCCACCAAGGAGCAGGCTGACTTCCTATACAGGGTATGGAAAAGATACTCAAAACTTTTATTCCAGCATCTATCTAAAAGGGGAGGAAACTACAGTAAAATAAAAGGAGCCATACATACATCATCATTACAGTACAAATAAAGACTAATAGTTCAGTGTTGGAAGATGAATGCTTTGTTCCAGACATCTAGTTATCCCTTCATAATGCTATATTTATGATGATCTCAGAATAGTATTAAAATATGCAATAGTATTAAAATAATATGTAATATGTAATAGCCATTTTGCAGAAAAAGCCATGACTTAGTCCACAAAAAGTTCCAATACTGCATTAAATGATTATTTAATTAGAATATTAAAAACAATTCCAGTGGGTTTAATTAAAAATAGTAAATAAAGCGGAGATGTGGAAGTTTAGACACAACTTATTTTCATATTTGGTGGACGTGTAGGGATATAAAAGCATTTTGGATTAAGATTTGGTGGAATATTCAAAATATTTTTAAGAAAAAGATAAAGTTTACACTGCAGTTATTTTTGTTAGGCATTATGGAAGATTTGGATGTTAAAGAAATGAATTTGATGTTGAATCTTATAACAGCTGCAAGATTATTGGTAGCCCAATTTTGGAAGAAGGACTCTTTGCCCACTATAGAAGAATGGACGCTTAAAGTGTCAAATTTAGCAGAAATGGCTAAAATTTCCACTTATTTGAAGGATCAATCACAAGAAAGATATATCTCGGTATGGAGAAGATGGATAGATTATATTCAGAATAAATATGGGACTAAAAAGTTTCATTTGGGTTATGAGTAAACTCTAGAGTATTGTTATTATTAATAGTTTATTTTAATGGAATTTTTGTTAGTTTTAACTAGATGATATTATTATTTTTAATATTAGTATGGTATTGTTTAATATTTAGGTTATGAATATGTTTATTATTGTGTTTAACTTTAATTTGTTTAAATTTGTGTTAAAGGGGAGTTAAAGCGTATTATGGACTTGGTTATTTTAATAGTTGGTTAATGTTAGATAGATTTTGATTATTATATTTGTAACCCTGTGTTCGGCTCTGGGAAGTGGGGGAGGGTGAGGGTGGGGTTTTGGGGTGGGTATGGGGGTTTATACTGTAATTTTTATAAAACTTTTAATAAAAAAAATAGTAAATAAAGCTAAGATTATGAGAACAAACCAACTCAATTTGTTTTGCTTTTATTTTTATTTTTATGAAGAAAACCACAGAACCTGATGGGATGTATAAATTATGAGTGGGATAAAAATAATATAAAAGAAATCTGTACATATGTTCCAAATATAAAAGTGTAGTACAATTCAACTAAAATAGAAAATGGCAGAACTAATACATTTTTAAATAATATATATGTATAAAGTCATTCGTGGCTTTGGCGTGGATTTCCATCAGTACGCTGATGATACTCAGCTGTACATCTCCACCCCAGGCCACCCCAACGATGCCCTTGACGTGATGGCCCGCTGCCTGGAGGCCGTAAGGGTCTGGATGGGGAGGAACAGACTCAGGCTCAACCCTTCCAAGACCGAGTGGCTGTGGCTGCCGGCGCCTCGGCATAGTCAGCTGACTCCATCACTGACTATAGGGGGCGAAATTCTGGCCCCCTCGGAGAGGGTACGCAATCTGGGGGTCCTCCTGGATTCGCGGCTGACGCTGGAAGACCAGTTGTCGGCCGTGACCAGGGGGGCGTTTTATCAGGTACGCCTGATACACCAGTTGCGACCTTTTCTGGACCGGGACGCCCTGCGCACAGTCACTCATGCCCTCGTCACCT
>NW_015390094.1:30473-39382 GCF_001527695.2 Protobothrops mucrosquamatus
TTGTTCTGGCCTGGCCTAATGCTTATTTTTTATAATCCTTGAATTATATTCATTGATTTTTACTATTATATTCATACATTGTTTATTATACTTGAAAATATTATATTCATATATCATTTATTATACTTGAGAATGACATTGAGCATCCACAGCATTCTGCTGCCCAATCTTCAACAAAAATATACTTTAAAATTTACAGTGTTAAGTACAGTACAGTTTAGCAATGATGCTAAACATAAGATGGCAGGAAATAATGCAGTTATATTGCTTTTAATAATTCATATCATTAAAAGATATAAAAATATTTTCAAAATTTTGACAGAAACATGTGAGCAGTTGTAATGATAGTAGCAATGCTGTTAAATAAAAACCTTGACATAAATTCTGAATTCTCTCCAGGAACTTTGAACATAATATAGTACATTCAAAATTTTTCCTCTTCTCCTCCCCCCCCTTTAAGCAAACACACTCACAATAAATAAATTGCCACAGTAAATAAAACAGTCACATTACACTGCTTAAAGTTCCTAGCATCTTCTACTTATCTACAGTCAATTTTACTTTTTATCCTGGTCTTATAATTTTTCAAAACATTGCCTCCAATATGACAAATAGTAAGTGTGGTTGTTGATGCAGGAAAAATAGGGCATCTAACTTTTAATCATCTTTAAACAATATTGTTCACTCAAAACAATATGAAGATTTGTAATATGATCAAGCTTGCAATTTCACCAAGGCTTAACGCAAAACAGAGTATACAGAAGAGAAATAATGGGATCAGATTTAAGGAAACTGAGAGAAATAGAGTATTTCTGTTCTTGTTCTTACTTGCACTGCTTGAAAATTGCTTTTAACCCTGACTACAACTAATCCTCAACTTATGACCACAACTGAGCCCAAAATTCATGCTGCTGAGAAATTTAAGTGAGTTTTGCCCCATTTTACGATTATTCTTGCCACATTTGTTAAGTGAATCACTGCTGTTGTTAAATTAGTAACACGGTTATTAAGTGAACCTTGGTTTCCCCATTGACCTTGCTTGTCAAAAGGTTACAAAAGGTGATCACATGACCCCGGGACATTGCAATTGTCATAAATGTGAGTCAGTTGTCAAGCATCTGAATGTAAATCACGTGACCATGCAGAATGCTGCAAAAGTCATAAGTGTGAAAAATGGTCAAGTGCTGTTGCAACTTTGAACAGTCACTAAGCAAACTGTTGTTAAGTCAAGGATTGCCTGTATTATGTCTTCTAACTCAAAATACTAGGCACCAGAATTCATTGTGAAGTGTACAGTTTTGCTTTCTGAGATATAAAAACATTTTAATGTATACTGACATTGGTGTCCAGTGATTTGTTATCATGCTCTTGAAGGCTTGAAATTAGCCTTTTATGAACCTGGTTATACCTGGATGAGAGACCACTGGAACACACATATAAATGGCACAAAGCCTTGGCTCTGCAATATACAGAAAGCAAAAGTATTTATGTATTTTTTATTTTATTTGTATCCCATCTATATTATTTTTAAAATAATTCAAGGTGATGTATATATGCAGCACACCCTATTTCTGGCACAACATCAACCCTGCGAGGTGGGCTATGCTGAGAGAAAGTGATTGACCCAAAATCACCATATTAAACCATACAAGTTACACTTTATTAATCTTCAAGCTATCCTCATCTTAAATTTTTTTGAAAGCATGCAAATGAACTGCAAATGAAAATTCAAGAGAAACAAAACTGCACGCTCAAATACAGATAGTCCTCGACTTACAACAGTTCATTTAGTGACCTTCCAAAGTTACAACGGCCCTGAAAAATGTGACTTTTGCACCATCCCCAGGATCATGTGATCCAAATTCAATTACTTGGCGATGGGTAATTGCTGTGTCCCAAGATCACATGATCACCTTTTGTGACCTTCTTACAAGCAAAGTCAAGGGGGAAGCCAGGTTCATTTAACAATTGGATTACTAACTTATCAACTGCAGTGATCCACTTAGCAACTGTGGCAAGAAAAGTCGCAAAAGGGGGCAAAACTCACTTCACAAATGTTTCACTTAACAGAAACTTTGGGCTCAATTGTGGTCGTAAGTTGAGGACTACCCATACAAATAAATTATTGCTTAAACTGGAACACTTAAAAGACACTTTTAAGCAAAAGATACAGCACTATGTAATAACTGATTCTCTATGAACCCCTGTATTGTAAAGGGTAACAATATATAGTTGAATTCCATAACATTTACTTAAGGTGTTCCCAGCTTGCTATCAGAGAGGAGTCAGTTATTCTACACCAGGTTTCCATTGTAGGAAAATTTAGACACATGCACATAAAAGCGCAGTAAGAGTACAGGACAAGCAGGATTAGGGCAAGACATTAGGGCTTACTATTGCTGGCAGTACCCATATCAAACCTTGGGCAGGCAATAAATCAATTCAGGGTGATCCAATGCCCTAGATCAGTGGTTCTCAACAATTTTGGTCTCGGTACCATTTTACAATGGTAACATTCGTTAACAGTTCGCTTAGTTCAGGGGTAGGCAACCTTGGCTCTTTTATGACTCGTGGCCTTCAACTCCCAGAATTCCAGAGCCAGCCATGCTGAGGGGAAAGGGAGAGGTTTCCAAGCTGAGCCATGCTGGCTCAGGAATTCTGGGAGTTGAAGTCCACGAGTCATAAAAGAGCCAAGGTTGCCTATCCCTGGCTTAGTTACTATTCAAAGCTACAGTAGCACTGAAAAAAAGTGACCTATGACCATTTTTTTCACACGACCCGTTGCAGCATCCCCAGGGTCACGTGATTTACATTCAGACGCTTGATAACCGACTCGCATTTATGACCGGTTGCTAGGGTTGCCAGGTGTCCACTATTTGAGCGGACAGTCCACTTTTTTCACATTATGTTCACTATTTTTTTCACAAAATAGTGGACATTTTTTTTATTCAAAAGCTTTATGATGAAATGGTACGTAATCTAAAGCTGTACAGCAATGGTTCTCAACCTATGGGTCGCGACCCCATTTGGGGTCGATCGACCATTTCACGGGGGTCGCCAAGCAAGGCTGTCCGCCATTTTTCCCCCCTTTTCCAGCGGGTGCCTTACCTCCCTTGAGCTGGGCCAGCTGGTGGTCGGCCTGCTCCGTCTCTGCCGCTTGCCAGCTACGCCTCGGCCGGCGCAGGGGGCGTAACCACGCATGCGCGGCACACCTGGGCAGGGAAAGTCCTCAACTTACGACCGGTTCGGTAGTCCTCGACTTATGACCGGTTTAGTCCTCGACTTACGACCGGTTTAGTCCTCGACTTACGACCGGTTGCGGGTCGCGGCATTAAAAAGGTTGAGAACCACCGCTGTATAGTCTACCTTTTTTACTACTTAACCCCCCCCCGCTTGTCCGCTATTTTTTGGAAGCAGACCTGGCAACCCTACCGGTTGCAGCGTCCCGGGGTCACGGGATCCCCTTTTGCAACCTTCTGACAAGCCAAGTCAACGGGGAAGCCGGATTCACTTAACGACCCCCCCCCCGTGTTAGCACTTTAACAACCGCAGCGATTCACTTAACCACTGTGGCAAGGAAAGTCGTAAAAGGGGGCAAACCTCACTTCACCAACGTCTCGCTTGAGCCACTGAAACCTGGGGCTCCGTTGGGGGGGTCGTAAGTCGAGGACCACCTGCGTTACAAACGACCCCAGGACTCCCCACCCAAGAGCTTCGCTTTACCCATCGCGGTTTCCTGGGTTAGAAATTCAAGCAAAAAGTGAGGTGTCCACTATCTGAGTGGACAGTCCACTTTTTTCACATTATGTTCACTATTTTTTTTTTCCCCACAAAATAGTGGACATTTTTTTTTTATTCAAAAGCTTGATGATGAAATGGTACCGTAACCTAAAGCTGTACAGTCTACTTTTTTTTACTACTTAACACCCCCCCCTCGCTTGTCCGCTATTTTTTCGGAAGCAGACCTGGCAACCCTACCCGGTTGCAGCGTCCCAGGGTCACGGGATCCCCTTTTGCAACCTTCTGACAAGCCAAGTCAACGGGGAAGCCAGATTCACTTAATGACCCCCCCCCCCGGTGTTAGTACTTTAACAACCGCAGCGATTGACTTAACCACTGTGGCAAGGAAAGTCGTAAAGTGTGGCAAACCTCACTTCACCAACGTCTCGCTTGAGCCACTGAAACCTGGGGCTCCGTTGGGGGGTCGTAAGTCGAGGACCACCTGCGTTACAAACGACCCCAGGACTCCCCACCCAAGAGCTTTGGTTTACCCATCGATGTTTCCTGGGTTAGAAATTCAAGCAAAAACTAGGGTTGCCAGGTGTCCACTATTTGAGTGGACAGCCTGCTTTTTTCACATTATGTTCACTATTTTTTTCCCCCACAAAATAGTGGACATTTTTTTTATTCAAAAGCTTGATGATGAAATGGTACCGTAATCTAAAGCTGTACAGTCTACTTTTTTTACTACTTAACCCCCCCCCCGCTTGTCCGCTATTTTTTGGAAGCAGACCTGGCAACCCTAGCCGGTTGCAGCGTCCCGGGGTCACGGGATCCCCTTTTGCAACCTTCTAACAAGTCAACGGGGAAGCCAGATTCACTTAACGACCCCCGTGTGTTAGCACTTTAACAACCGCAGCGATTCACTTAACAAATATGGCAAGGAAAGTCGTAAAGCGGGGCAAACCTCACTTCACCGACGTCCCACTTGAGCCATTTAAACCTGGGTCTCCACTGGGGTCGTAAGTCGAGGACCACCTGCGTTACAAACGACCCCAGGACTCCCCACCCAAGAGCTTCGCTTTACCCATCGAGGTTTCCTGGGTTAGAAATTCAAGCAAAAAGTGAGGTGTCCACTATTTGAGTGGACAGTCCACTTTTTTCACATTACGTTCACTATTTTTTTTCCCCCCACAAAATAGTGGACATTTTTTTTTTCTTCAAAAGCTTGATGATGAAACGGTACCGTAACCTAAAGCTGTACAGTCTACTTTTTTTTACTACTGAACCCCCACCACGCCCCGCTTGTCCGCTATTTTTTCGGAAGCAGACCTGGCAACCCTACTGGTTGCAGCGTCCCGGGGTCACGGGATCCCCTTTTGCAACNCTGCGCCCAGCCTGGGAAGCGCGGCGGCGGCGGCGGCGGCAAGCGGGAACCCTTAGCAGCCCCAGCCCAGTGAGGGGCAGGGAAGGAAAGGCTGCCGCTGCCCGTCTCCGTTATGAAACCGCGGCGCTCCCCGTCCCCGCCTCGCTATGGAGCCCAAGCGGCGAGGACGGGAGTGGCCGGGCCGGGTAGCGAAGCGAAGGGCTCCCCCCAGAGGGCCTGAGCGGCGGACGCTGCGGGTCATCTGAGGCCTTCGGGGAGGGGGGGGAGGGGGCGCCTGAGATCATAGCCCTGCGCCAACCCGCCTGTCAAAAGTTTACCTCAGCCCGCTCGCCGCGGAAACCCGTCTTCCCGCCCTCGCCCTGGAGGGTGAGGATGCTGCGGGTCTAGAGGGGTATCGACGGCGGCAGCAGCATCTGTTTCCCCCCCGCGCTCCCCCCGTCCCCTGACCGCGCGTGGGTCCTCCTCACTCTGCCTCCCGCTCCTCAGGCCGCGGGGCTGCCGAGTCCAGCCTCCCGCCATCCACGAGGCGACTCGCCTTCGTTTTCTCAGAAGCAGCAGCAGCGGCGGCGGTATAGTCCCCCAGGCCTCAGCAGCAACCTTCCAGTCACCGCGCATGCGCCGCCCTGGCACTTACCGGCACAACAGTAGCTGCCGCCGCCGCCAAACCTGGGGAAAGCTTTCCCCCCCCCCCTTTTGCGCGTGCGCTTCTGGCAACCCGCAACGGGAGCGAGCGCGGTCTCAGATCGGGCGAGCCCTCCCCCCTCACACACACACACACACACACACACTT
The DNA here is from genome assembly GCF_001527695.2 of Protobothrops mucrosquamatus. NCBI lineage: Eukaryota > Metazoa > Chordata > Lepidosauria > Squamata > Viperidae > Protobothrops > Protobothrops mucrosquamatus. The sequence continues at coordinate 36,371 of NW_015390094.1, forward strand.
CCCGCTGAATGTCCCTCGGAGGCTACTAAGCATGCGCGATGGGCACATACTCCAAGCCCAGGCTGCCGAGGGTGATTCCCCTTCGTCAAAAGCCGAGTGAGGACAAGGGGTGGTGTGCGCGTGCGCCGCCGAAAAGCTACGGGGAAAGGAGCTTTTGCGCAGGCGTCCTAGCCGGGCACGCCTGACCTCAGATTACCTCGCTTGGAACGTGAAGGCTAGGGAGGAACTAAGGCGAAATAAATAAAAGGGCGCTGCGGGGAGATCTCGGCGCGCGCATGCGCGTGATTGAGCGCGGAAAAAAAAAAGTGGATTGAATTTATCCCAAGGATAAATGTGAGATTATTTGTGCCGGCATGCAAGTGCCTTTAAAAGCGGGGGAGCTTCCGCCTGAGGAACGCGCTCAGGTCGGGGTCTCCGACCAACCATAGCTGGCTGGGGGATTCTGGGAGTTGAAGTCCACAAGTCTTAAACCTTGCCAAGGTTGCAGATCCCCTGCACTAAGGGAGCCTCCCTCACACCTTTTTTTACTGTGGTGTAAGTTTAATTTGCACACCTCCTCTAAAGACCTCCCCTAAAAAAAACACCAAAAATGAACACAAAGGAAACAACGGAGATGATGCAATGACATTTAGAAAAAAGGTGGATTTTCCGTAACATTATAACTAAAGAATTCTTCCCATCTCACTGGATACTTGTGTCCCAAGATAGGTACCTCACAGTTTGCGAAACCCTGTTGTAAAATGTTTATTATTCTTTGCACTTTCCTCTTATGAGAATGAACAACAGTGAGAAATGAAGCCCCTTCTTCAAACAGTTGATCAGTTATTTGCCATCAAGTTGATGCCGACTCAGTGACAACAGAGGTAGATTTTCTCCATGATAATCTGGTCCTTCAGATCTTCCAGATCTTCCAGATCAGTGTTGGCTGTGGAATTCTGGGAGTTGAAGTCCACATGCCTTAAAATTGTCAAGGTTGAGAAACACTGTTCCAGATTTTCTCCATGATAATCTGTCCTCCATGATAATCTGTCCTTCTCCATGATAATCTGGTCCTTCAGATCTTCCAGATTTTCTCCATGATAATCTGTCCCTAACCTGGTCCTTCAGATCACTGTCACAATGTCCACCCATTTTGTTTGTTGTTCTCTTTCTCACTTGCCTTCCATCTTTCATAGTATTAAAGCCTTTTCCAGGAAGCTAAATCTTTGCATAATGTGTGAAGTATCTTAATTTGAGCCTAGTCCAGTGGTGGCGAACCTATGGCATGGGTGCCAGAGGTGGCACGCAAAGCCCTTTCTGTGGGCACGCGCGCCATCACCCCAGTCCTAGGCCTTCAGCTGGGTTTTATAAAACCTTTTTGCTTTAGGCCTCCGCCGCCATGTGCAAAAAAAAAAAAAAAGGGTTCAGTCAATTTCAACTTCTCGTGGGAAAAAAAAAAGATCTTGCAAAGTTGGAATTGATTGATTGAACTTTTTAGTCCCACCCAGTCTGCCGTTATCACCGCAGCCACGCCCACCCAATGGGCCACGCACAGCCAATGGGCCACACCCACCCAGCACCCGACGATGCATAAGTGGGTTTTGGATTGCAGTTTGGGCACTCGGTCTCTAAAAGGTTCGCCATCACTGGCCTAGTCATATGTGCCTTGAGTAAGGACTCTGGGTTGAATTGTTTGATGATCCATTGGTTGATCTTCTTGGCTAGCCATCTCAAGAGTTTTCTCTAACACCAAAGTTCATAAATACTCTACCCTGCTTTGTCAAACATTAGGATTTGTTTATACTCTGGAAATAGGTTGGCTAGAATTTACACCTTGGAGAACTTGTGACTATTACCACATGCATGACTCGATATCATTGGAGCTTGGTTTATTCCTTTTAGTTTGTTTGTTCATAAGTAATATTTTCCCCAGGTTGCTAAGCAACTTTAACCAAATTGACACTTGGCTTCCCACATATTTTTTTTTTCAAATATATAAACTGTATAAACACATGTTCCAAATTTAAAAATAAACTGGTTCCCTTCATCCTTGCCATTCTGGAAAGTTATGATCCAAATCACCTCTAAGTTTCATCATGCTGGCTCAAAGTGGTTGAATTATAGATTGCTTATTCTATACAGATAGTCCTTGACTTACGACTACAATTAAGCCCAAAATTTCTGTTGCTAAGTGAGGCATTTGTTAAGTGAGTTTTGCCTCATTTTACAATCTTTCTTGCCACAGTTGTTAAGTGAATCACAGCTGTTGTGAAGTTAGTAACCCGGTTGTTAAGTAAATCTGGCTTCCCCCACTGACTTTGCTTGTCAGAAGGTTACAAAAGGTGATCACATGACCCAAGATACTGCAATTGTCATAAATATGAGTCAGTTGCCAAGTGTCTGAATTTTGACGTCATGGGTGGCCACATTGGTCATAACTGTGAAAAATGGTCATAAGCCACTTTTTTCAGTGCTGTTGCAACTTCAAACGATCACTAAACAAACTGTTGTATGTCAATGACTATCAGTACTTTTTTGTGAACCATCCAAAGTCAATTAATTGGGGCGGTATAAAAATTTTGCAAATATATAAAGATAGAGGAAAAATAACTACAGGCGGCTCAGACATTGCTTGTGTCTATATTTCATCTAGAGAAATCTCTTTATTTATGTTAGGAAAGAGAAATACTGAAGTTAAGAATTAAAATCAGTATTCTGTATTTAAAAAAAAACTTTAGTAATTAGAACAAATGCCACATTTAGTAACCAAAAGATCAGACCCAAATGAGGCGAAGGAATTGTAGAGATCTAGTATATATCTAGGTAAGAGACTATGATACCGTGGACCACGGTATCATGCTGCGACGTTTGGGTGAGTTAGGAGTGGGAGGCACTGTTATGCGGTGGTTCTCCTCCTTCCTCACCGACCGTACGCAGTCTGTATTGGCAGGGGGACAGAGGTCGACCCCAAGGCCCCTAACTTGTGGGGTGCCTCAGGGGTCGGTCCTCTCTCCCCTTTTGTTCAATATTTAT